>NC_137455.1:193729671-193897171 GCF_964235325.1 Thermobia domestica | reverse complement strand
CTTAAGAAGTAATTTGGTGAAAATTAACAAAACTTCACCAGATCAAAGGGCATATTAAGAACTCAGTTTCATTCAAGAGATTTATTTGTTGCAATAGAAACACTTCATGTTGCCAGGCTTCTATGTAACTGTAAAAGTTCTGTAATTAATGCACATCCACGAATAAACGATATAACAGAAATAAGAGCAGACTATTAATTTTCAACTAGCTGAATCTGCGCTCTCTAAACAGCGAATCGTTGACATATGGGCATGAATCTCCTTGTCATTCCTCATATCTGTACATGTTCCTTTACAGATACAAGTGAAGGACGGCTTCATAAAAATCATATCATAAAGGGGGCAAGGGGTATCATAAAGGGGATTTTTTCGATTGCTTTTTTTCAATATCTTGCACCGTTTGCAAGATTTGAGCCCACTTGTGGTTGGAATTTCTAATTCATATATGACCAGTGTTTTCTTTCTTTTTGCATCTATTATGTAATAAATAAATATGTTCCACACACAATTAATTATGTCAGTGATATACGGAGTTCATTTGTCAAAAAAAGAAAAAAAAAAAGAAACTCTCCCAATAATGAAGATTCATCTTAAAGTGGAGAAATGGTTATCCTTCGTTTTCTTATCATTTGGTCATGAAACAAACAACTGAGAGATATACAACTCCAATATACAACTATGTGATGTTGGAATATATAACGAATATATAACTCGTAGAGTATGATGCATTACTTTTTCAAAAATTTCAGTACTTCCAGTGTACCACAAAAAATGTAATAAAGAACTAATGGCCATGCTTTTAAAAAAAATATTCATTAGAACTGGACAATTTACAGAAGATTTGGAATCGACCAATGAAAACGGTACGTTTCTAGCACTTGTGGGTTTAAGATCTCATTGTCGAAAGGACTGGAGAAAAACATATAAACTTTTTTGTGGGGACAACCATATACGCGTAAATCTAATATTTTAATATATAGATAATAACTGGAATAGTTTGATTTTCGAGTGCTATTTTTTAATATCCGCTATATTGAAATTTTTCAACTTATATTTTTCACGCGTTTGAAAAAAAGATATCATTACTGGTAAAATTAACCTAATACAAACTTTTTATTTTTATAATATTTCCAATTTTTCCGGAAAAAAATCGAAAAAATCGTTTTTTACCAACAGGTTCAAAATTTCCGGAAATTTTACAACACTAGTTCAGACATATTTGTACTTTGTCCAGCATTAAACTCTGATGTTAGTTCCGACCCAGTTCGCTGCTGTCCTGTTTTACCAGTCTGCCCAGCCTACGACATCCAACATATGTAATGAGGTGGGGGCGCCCAACCCTTCGACGTTTGAACTTCGTTTCCCCTTATTTCGACACTTGTTGAAGACACTCACAGCACTCCTCGAACACCTGACAAGTCCTGTAGTTACCGAAATTCTCGTGCCCAGTGTTTCTGAGTGAGTACTTTCTTCAAAATAATATTAAAAATTACAGAAAGATTTTCGAGACATTCGAGTCGAGTCGAGATTTTTACTCGACTTGAGAAATACGTTTTTCTTGACTCGTCTCAAATATTACAAAGTGTTTCTCGATCCAAATCTCGACTCGAATTCGAGTCGAGTCGAGTCGAGAATCGAGACATGTCTCGACTCGTGCGCATCCCTACCTGTTAAATTTATTTCCAAAATTATGTATGAGCTGAACTTACATGAATTCTAATACTGCACCTCTATGGTATTAGTAATTGTTGTTTCTTCAACAAGAGTAATTATATAAGATTAATATTATTTGCATTTTAATTAAATTACTAGTAATATAGTAATATTATAGCACTAAGGGTAACAAGGTAATAACAATATCAGTAACTCATAAAGATTACTTTGTTTACGGCTGTTTGATTTGGTACAGTGAAGTAATAGATTGTGCATTTGGTGAAATTGGAAGAGCATCGTATATTACGGCGTGCTGCCACCAGACAGAACAATGGACTCGGATCTGCACTGTCCGCTGGTCCAATTAACTGACAATTAAGGCGAGTGCATGTAAGACTTTAAAAGAAACGGCCGTAAATGGCCAACACAAAGAGTGTCGTACCACATTATCAACACTAGATCGCATGCATTTCTAACGACCAGTCAGAAATTTAGAAGTGTTTTAATGTATCTCCAGTATAACGCGAACCAGGAACCTCCGTCTGTTATTAGTTTCGGTTCTGCAGGACTTCCTGAATGATGTCAAGAATTCTAAAGAGGCCTTTAGAAAAAGTGGCACTATTTCTTTCTTTTATTATTATTATTATTATTATTATTATTATTATTATTATTATTATTATTATTATTATTATTATTATTATTATTATTATACCAAAAGCCACTAGCGATGGGATCAATAGCGATGGGATTACGGTGCTGTCGGAAAACCTGGTACATCATTATGGACTTGAATGTTGTATATGTGGTTTCATTATATTCACACCACAATACACTTATTCTTAATTTTGACCTTCAAAGGTTCAATGCGTTTTAGAATTGTTTAGGAATACATAGTTAAGTAACTCTGTACCTAGATAAATGCCTACTGAACAACAAAGATTATAGCTTCATATTAGATTATCCGTAGAGTAACTACATAAAATTCTGAACTGCTGTCATAGTTCAATAGAGGAAGAAAAATACTAGAATCAATACTATTCTTATAATTGATTATTTTAAAGCTTATCCATGTTAACTATAATGTATTTATATCTTACATTGCTAATCTAACAAGTTTAACGAGCTTAGACGACTTTAGTTCAATGTCTGAAACACTGAGTTAAACACATCGAATAACATGAAATGTGTAAGAATAGTCGATGAAACAATTCTTTGCACAAACTGAAAGAATGCTTCAATATAAACAAGATTATTTCCATAGTAATACAGCATTTGTAGATGATACTGAATTCTTAGAAGCAAAGAAAGAAGATTTGTATGGACCTACCAATTTCAGTGAGGAACTGATAATAAAAAAAGGAAGAGAAAATTCTGAATTCCACACAGAAGAAAGAAAAGAAAACTAGATTTTTTAACGGGACATAAAATTGAAGAAGTGAATACATTTAAATATTTAGGAAAACTCACCGAAGTACGAGAATTAGGAGAACAGAAAGTGAAAGTACTATACATATGTAAAAAAAAAAACTACTGATATTAAGAATGTATCAATAGCAGTAAAGGAAAATCATTAAGAGTAGTGTACGGAGTAAAGTTTTGTGTGGATAAGAAATGTTACTACTACGAATAACAGAGAGGCTCACTTTTGACATGTTTCAGGCGTGCTACACTGGGAAAAATATAAAATGTCCCGTGAGAGGAAAAAGCAAATAGGTATATATAAACCAAACGAAAGAAATAGCACCAATTAATTTACAATCAAGAATAGAGCAGCATATTGTGGAAACAGAAAGGGAAAGAAAAAGCAGGCATAGCAGAAAAAAGACAACCTATGTGGATGATACAAATAAAGCATGAAGAAAATTCAATGCAGCACAGTAGAAAATATTTGGCGTTTTAGATAGAAACTTAGTATCTTAATCTCAAATTTTAAAATCTATAATACATTACTAAAATTTATGTATCGTTTTCTTTTCTTTCTTTCTTTTCTGTTTTTCTTCTTTTTTCATTATTTTTTTGTCTTTTTCTCTTTTTCAAATAACACAGCAACAATGGCCGTCATGGAGTAATTTTGAAAAATGAATCATTTAATACCAACAAATGTTATGAGATGGACAAGTAGTTGCTTTAATAATCTTACATATATTGGAAAATTTGAGCGTCCAATAATTATGATGTCTGAAATTTCATACCAACTTTCTAGCCTATAAAAAACGATCTGGCTCTTCGTTTTTAGTGGCATTTTATAGGTATTATTTGAATCTACATGTAACAACTTTTCATATTTTTATTATCATTAAAATATTCACTAAAATTCAGAAAGAAATTTTAGGGAGTGTCGTGAAGATTTGTACAGGTCAAGAGCAAATTATCATGCTTTTTTTGTTTATGATATTTGTAACAAACTACTTTTACAATAGTTGATTGATTGAAATTTAATATGTTTTTTCAGCACTGGCGATAAATGAGACCAGGTGTATTGCTTAAAGTAGGGTCCGACCTACTATTTAGGTTTGTATCTCGTACTGTCAGAAACATCTGAGATGTAACTCTGTACCATATCTAAAGAAAACACATTGTTATGTACTTTACCAGAAAGAGACATATAGTAACAATTAAACTCATAAATAAAATATATTTTCCTCGTAAATCCTCATTCTATATATATAATCTGCCTTGACAACTCTGATTTGAGAAGCAAGAAATTTGATCTTTGAAGAAGGATAATATTTGATATTGATTTCTTCTATACAAAAGAGATGCCTCTAACATAGGAAAGTCTCAGCTACCATTTCGTTCGTTGAAACTCATATGGCTAAGAGAGCCTGGTGTATTTCCACGAAGAGCCTGTTTCCATCTGTAATACCCCGTGGGAATATATATACTCTTGTAGAGAAAAGGGAATATATGACGCAAGTGGTATACAGAAGAATCTGCTGTGAGTAGTACACGAGTTTCCGAAAGATTAGCCGAGATGCGTTTCGAATAATAATAGCTCTTACCTTCTCGTCTCCCTCTACTTAATTTCGGAGGCGACAAAGGAGCCGGGGATTTGCTCTCAGGCCACGCTTCGCCCAGAAATAGACTTGGTCGCCAAAGAAGACGGCGAAAGCAAATTGTGCTTGAGCATTCTACTCTTGTGTTGGGCATCGTTGTCTCCCCTCCGTCAAATTACAACGCACTCAAACTCCTCGTGTCATGCGAGAATGAAGATTAGCGGTGCGCACCATTTCACTGGAATCCCCTTTGTCTCATATACTGTCTTTGTTCTCTTCTTTCTCTTTATGTTTCTCATGAGGTTCTAATAAAGATTTCCGAAAAAAGTAGCACCAACTTTTAATAGTTGCTCCGCTTGTACTATCATTACTTCGTATCTTTGATGTCGAGCATTGTTTTCCAAAATTGTATTTTAACTTTCTAGATTGACATAATAGAATTTCTACTTCAAAATTTCACTATTATGATCACTATGTTCAAGAAAACCAACAACAGTTGAAGAAAATTATGTGAAAGAATTGGTGTGATGAAACAGAAAATAGTGAGAAAGAAGCTACAAATAAGCTTGAGCATCATATTGTCTATTTAGACTAGGACAGGATCAGATGTTACTAGGATTTTCTTCGTCCTACTTTTCATAAATCAAATGAAGTGAAATTTATTTAAGTTAATGGAAACGGCACACACACACACACACACACACACACACACACACACACACATATATATATATATATATATATATATATATATATATATATATATATATATATATATATATATAATTGCCAAAGTCGGGTTGAACATTCAAGCATAAACAAACTCGAATACTTTATATAGTGATAAAAGCAATGAAGACACTCCGATATGTATGTACTCGTATTCAAAATAATACAGCAATAGATGTGTAACAAAGATCTAGGGAGGAAATACTAGGAAAAGTAGAAGAGAAAAGGACAACATTGAGGTAAGAAATTGTTTGAACACTGGAAATAAATTATATTCTGATTACATGATACAAGATGTGGTAGAAGAATAGCAAAGGAAAAAAATTCAGTTGATAAATGATATTGAAAGAAGATAATACATATGTTGAAATGATGAGTTTACCGGGAAATTATAATGTATGGAAGGTCTCAATGTAATATAATTTTACATTACATTATATTTTGATTATATTACATAATTGTTAATGTAATGTTATAAATGTTAATATAATGTTAAAATATGTAATACATTACATAACTCCTTAAACTCAAACATGCTTCCCATTCATCTATGAAACTATTTCTTCAACTAATTAGAACTGATGTAACTAATCGTTTATTCTTCTTAGTATCTCCATAATACATTTGAATATTTTTTCGGTATTGCCTTTTAGTTATATATATAGTTGATTGGTTTATTGGAGTTTAAAGTTACTTCCCAGAACCGAGGCTATATCAAAAAATGCTAACGCTTAAAATTGATTCTCTGTACACAAGTATCTCAGAACATAAGTTTGATAAGTAATAAAGTTTCTCTGTATAGAAAAAAAGGTACATCTGTAAAATTTAAACCCTTCACTTCGTGATTTCAGGCGACAAATTAAAACAGGGTTACTACTACGGAAATTGCTTTGTAGATCAGGAAAATATTCTGTACTTTAAAAAAGATATTTTTAACGTTTCCAAACTAAATTTAACCTTCTTTCTTACCTGAGTGTTCTTCCCGAAGACAGAAGAGTGCATGCTCTAACATAACAAGGTAGAGCCAATCGAACAAGGATATAATAGTCAACCATTTCTTTTGTTGTGTTAAACAAGTGTAGAACAGTGAAAATTGCAAAGTCCAGAATAGGAGAATAGAGGTAAAAAATTAAAATTTTGAATTTTTTATTAGAATCATCTACTAGAGCTGGGTAAGAACGGTAAACAAGCCACATATTTATCTGCATATAATAATTAATGTTCCTCAGACATAAAGACTTAATGACTTCTTATAACACTAAATAAGCAAATCCTTTTAAGAAGTTTTTTTAACCATAATGTCACAACGAATACTTAATAAATTCGTACTGGTTTAACCTCTAGTATGAAAGTCAAGGACATCACTGTTTAATTTAAAAGTTATATGTTTGTGACTAGTTTTATGTTATGCACATTTCAACGGAATAATAGAGGTATTATATTTATTTATCTTGAATTAATTAGTTTCGTTTTCTTTTCTTTTTTCAGGTATGTTCTTTACATTTATTGTCATTCAAATATGTTCTCTACATCTCACTGTCAGGTAAGTATTGTTTTATTTTCAAAAAAAAGTTTTACATGAAGCATTTCTTTCAAGTATGTTGGCTGGACTTACATACTGGACATAACACCAAACTGACAACAGTTTAAAGTGTGTTTCGTATATACTAAAGTTGTAAATATTAACTAGTTGGTTTGAGAACATTTAAATTGTGAATTATGATATATTTAAAGCAAATATAATCCTTTAATACTACATAGAAATACTTATGGAATTTACTATATCGTGAGCACTTTTGTTAAAGGAAGCTTTTTCACAATAATGTAGGGACTTACTGTATTCATACTCCATAGCGCACATCACATGTGATATTTTCATCACATGGTATGCTACCAAGATCTTGTTTTTAACACGGAAATGTACTCACATGCGGCTAACGCTACTATCTTTTCTCATTTGGTGAAACGTTCCCCAAGAGATCATTCTACAAAACTAGAATCTACACACTATGCATACCAGGTTGGAATCTCGCATTGCAAAATACGTAGTAGTTACATCCGCACTGATACTAATGTTACTCTTGCTCTCGCTGCTGAATTTGTGATCAGCATTCTCTTAGATAAAAGGATGTTCTCAACCAAATAGTTTGCTTTGTATAGAGATCTGGAGCTTCCCATATAAACATCTTTATTTACTTCTGTGTGTTTCTTTTTCTCACTTTTTGCAAATGTTTATGATAAATATTGCACATTTCCTCTTGAAACTGTCATTAAATGACTTGAATTGCAAATGCATTTTTAAAGAACTTTGTATGGTAACGATCTGACATGTTGGTGGAATGAAATTTCGCACAACCGTAGTACAATATGTATGAAATCAGACTGTATCCATTAATATTTAAGTAGAAGTAGAACAGTACTGTTTCATAATTTACTTTATATTCAATGAAATGAATAACGGAAAAATCTCGGACACATGAAGTGGAAATAAAACATTTGTACTCCATAAAATAAAATGACTTAAGAAAAGTGTTAAGAAATATGTTACTTTTCAAATTTCTACACGAATTGTTACAATTACTTTATCGCATGAAATGATCTACAACAATGTTTATATTCATAATTTCTTGATTATATTCAGACCAATATGTCATTTGACAAAATAATATTTTAGTAGAATTTGTAGAAGCAGAAAGGAAAACATTTGATTTATTTCAAGAATTGATTCCAAGAGCAGAATATATTTCATATTTCTACATCTCAGAAAAAAAAAATTAGTTAAAATTCCTGTAGGACTATGGAATAATTATCATTAGAGAATAACTATCACGTTGTTACAACACAAAGAAATATATATATATATATATATATATATATATATATATATATATATATATATATATATATATATATATATATATATATATATATATCATATATTCTTTATAAATTCTAATTTAGTTCGGTTCCATACAAATGTATTGTCAGGTGTTTTTGGATTTACTTAAATGAAACGTAATTTCTCTGCAATAACATCTTCAATCTGTTCAATGGACATGCTTCTGCAAAATGATCATTTCATGTAATCATTGGTTACCTTTTCTAAGACATTTATCTTTGGAGTGTGCTTTACGACATACTTTACAGAAGTTATTGCTACTCTTCTATGTATCACTGGATTGAGATGACGAAAATTAATGCACGTTAAACTTCTTACTGTATTTCCAACTGCAAAAACAACGTAAATTGCATAACAGTTTAATGTTGTAGTTGCTTTAACCTATGAAATTAATATTTTTCTGCAATTTCCTTTGTTCTGCCACAATATTAGAATACTATGAAATCTCTCAGCTCTACAAGTGTCTCGCTAAATGGAAGTGCAGGCAACGTCAAGTTCCTTTAGTGGACATGTTTCGGTTTCTATAGTCGATTAAAATGTGCAACTTTCGATTGTTCTGTGATATTTTGCCGCTTCATACAAGTGTTTGAACATGTCAAGATAAACTTGATATTTCCATGATCCATATTAAGAGATTCAAATGCCGATATGGTGACCATAATGAAAGTATTCTAATAGTGTGAATCGAGTCCAAAACAAACAACGCCAATGTTGAAGTCCCTGTATACTGGGAATAACTTCAAAATTACACTATCACGCTGTATTTCACAAATAATTGTATGTGTCGTATATGCTTGACCAATTCTTATTTATTTTCATTCCAACCATACAGTAGTATGATACTGTTAACAGTCACACTTGCAACCTAAATGCACATGAAACATACTCCACATGCGTTTATTAACAGCTAAATAAACAATCTAAAAGGTCTTATTCCTTATAAAAATTGAAGCATTTTCTGCCCACAGCACATAATGTAACCTTATGCTTTAAAGGTAACAACTCTATCACGAATTAGTCACAGTTACCATCAGGAAATTATCAAGAAAATCACTTGACATGCGAATTAGTTTATATGTATACTAGTATAAAAGCAAATTATCATTTGCAGACAACTTACGAACCACCGAGGTGGCTCAGTGGTAGAGTGCTCTACTGTTGTGCATGGTGTATGTGGTTCGATTCCAACGCTGCCAACATAGCTTTGTGTTGGACAAACATTATATGAGTTTCCTTCATGGTTCTCTCGTTCCTTCCCACTTGTGTCATTCCACTATTATCATTCCTAGTCATCACTGAGTTCTTTAGGTTTGGTACGTAATCCTGGGACCTTAAGTTGAAAAAATACGGATTGGTTAGTCAGTATATCTTTGGAACCTCATTACGAATGATACAAAATGACATGACATGTTTATTATTCTTAATCGTTGAATGTTAATGCTAATAATAATAATAATAATAATAATAATAATAATAATAATAATAATAATAATAATAATAATAATAACAATAATCAGCAAGAGCATATTCTTCTTTTGAAAGACCTAATACAAATTTTGAACATCTAGGTGAGAAAAGCCGAAAAAATAATATGTTAGGATATTTTTATGTAAGGAATTCGAGAATCAAGGAAGCCAACTTTTGGGATGGAAGTTCTTTCCCGTAGAAAGCTGGTTTTTGGAAAGCAAACAGAAATGTTTGCTTTTTTGACTTTATTGTTCAAGTGCCGATTTTGCTTTTCTTCAATAGATTCTACAATTAACAAAGCGTGCTTATAACAGCCAGTACTTGCGAGTCCTGTGATCAGTAGCTCGCTGTTTTGGTTGCTTTTCAAACTGGAATTGAAGTTTTTAGATATAAGTGCAATTTATGCAACCCACATACTCCAAGTGTCGTTTTGGTTGCCTAAACATTTCATCAATTGCTTAGAAGTTATGCATCTTGAGGTATGTGTTTTACTGTCCTAAATTACATCTGGTAAGCAGAAAAAAAGTACCATAAACCAAGAAACAGACACAAAAACAATATTTTCAGTGTAAAGTCTTGTTTACATCTTGTTCTTCATTCGGGAAACATTTTATCCTAAGTTACAGAGAGTTCAGTTTACAAAATTTAAGCAAACGCCTACTTTGACCATGGTGCTAGTTTTTACATCATTATTTACGTAATCTCTTTTTCCTTTACTGTCATATCGTGCCAAGATTTTTGAAATAACAAACTTGTCGGTAGCATTCTATCCTCGGTAGCATTTGAACAGCCTCAGCAAATTTTACATGCAAGTACAATTAAGTTTTAGTTTATTAATAAACTTTTAATGGTAAGTTAGTTTCATGAAATATACTATACTTTCAGAACAGTTATTGCTAACATACTTAAGATTTTTCTAAAATACTATTTTGTCGTAGAACGTTAAACTAGAAGCTCTATAAATGATTCTTGGAAGAACTGGAAATTCCAAGCATCTTTTCTTTCCTATCGAATGATCGATTTTCTTTGATTCATAAATTTTCTCAATATTTTATTTTCAGAACACAGTACGAGTAATTAAATGTTTCTTCCTGTTATAATGGGAAATCAAATCTGGAACACACTACTGTCTCTCCACTAAAACTGAAATAAAACAATATTCCAGACAAAAAGCGCGCAGAAAAAAACTAAAGAAAAAACGATTGTCAGCACTTGCATTTCTGTACAGAATACACGGATGATAACTTGTAAGCCAATATGTGTATCGTAGAAGAGATAGAGAAATCCTTTTTAATATCTTCGTAGATCGCTGTTTTGCTCAAAATATCTAAAAATTTTACGTAAATCTAAGAACGTTTTCATTTTATGTCACGTCATTGATTGGACTAGTAAACATTTATTTGTTAAGTTCAACTCCAAAATATACACATGTGAGTAGGATCAATTTGATACAACAAATGTAGACGACTATGCATAATTAATTAAAATTTCGGAACTATGCATCACATCTACCCTTCATAAATGAATATGCGTGGACCTGCAATTTTTCAAAACCAGCTTATCTATATAGTGGCAAATAAACAAACGGGCGTTGAAGGTATTTCTGGGAGAATGTCTGCCACTTTAGTTGTATATGAATCCGTGACATGTTGATATTGAGTAGTAGAGGACTGTGGTGAAAAGGAGCTGATCAACAATGATCCAAATATGTTTAAGAGACTACAGGTCAGACAACCCTGAAGCCAGGGAACCAATGGCATGATTCAGGCCTAAAATAAGGCTCGAACATTCTACAATATATTGTCCGTCTGAAGTATAGAGTACGAGTTTCTGAACAAAAGGTATGATCTCATCTTTCTCCTTCTTCCTTAACATAAATAGCATAATCGTAGGACGTTAAACTTGAATATTTAATTTTACTTCAATTTTATAAATTCTGAAAATTCCATCCTAATAGGAAAGAAAAGGGGACAATATTTTACTATAATCGTTTGCTTCGTTTTCATCATTGGACTTAAAGACTTTTAAGTTTCCTGTGTGACTTTCTATTTCAGAACATGTTTATATATCATTTACTTGCGCAAATACAATATGGAGGCGCGCAAAGAAGGGCAAAGATGAGAGATAAGCGTTATTTAAGAATCAGTTTTCTTTAGAACTGCTGGATATAAATCATCTATATTGATGACATATTTCTGATCGTAGGACGTAAATTGCACTAAAATCGATATTTAGGTTAGTTAGAAACAAAATACGGGTAAAAGGAGGATATACTGAATTCCAGTTGTGAGAAGGCTAAAACTACTACTTTAAGGAAAAAATGTAAAAATAGTAAAAGATTGAATCTAAGAAATACTTGATGTAGGATAGAATGAAGTCCATTTTACTGGGAAGGGTTTATTTATGTTATAACCTATGTTTTATATCAAGTGCACATCTTATTACTTAAATTTATAGGAGTGTACCTATGAATACTGTAAGATAATAGTGTGTATAATAGTAAAATTATTTGAAAATACCAGTTAAGATACAGAGTAAGATATTTGAAAATAATCAGAAATCTATTATGTACTACGAAATTCAATACACACCATATACGCTCGTATATCCTATTGTGTGTTTCTCTCTATTTTGTATCTGACAAATGTACGTAATATTATATTTATATTTTAAAACTCAATATCGTAGTGTGCGTAGCGATGCCATCAGAATCCTCACGGCATTTGTCGATTTCCTACAGAGAAAGACCTCCGGATGCCTTTCCAGTCTTCCGAGCTGAAGGAGGGAGAGAGAGAAGAAGAAGAAGAAGGAGAAGGAACCGGAATGTCAACTGGATCATCTGTTTTCTGCGATTTCTCTCTATCTGTCGGAAGTTCACATCTTTTCTGCTTTCTTTGACTACAAAAGCTATTGTAAAGGAAAGGAAGTGAATGACGTCGAAGAGATTCCAACATTGGAAGCCCTTAGAGATGGCATTTTCAAAATACTTTGTGTATACATATATATATTCTATTTCTGCACATAGTATCTAAGAGAAAAAATCTGTGCTTTGAGCATAAGCTATTTTGGTATCTATTTGTTCTTTGGCAAAAACTTGTTACTCATAGCAAATAATAATTTTTCTGAATAATAGTCCAAATATTAGTGAAAGAGAAAGACGATTAATAGTAAGATAGAGAGATGATTAATTTGAAACATAACGTTTCTTTCAGCACCATGTCTACATGAGGCATGAACCTAAGTACAGGGTGTCCAATATATAATGCAACCCGGAGTTTGGGATAGTAGAACTTTTGAACCTGAAGTGATACACAAATAATGGTTATACAAAAATGAAACCTTGTTCATGCATATATTTTTAAACTAGAAAGCAACGATTGAAGTACAATAGGAACAACACAGTGTTGTCAGATGTAACCAAAGGTGTAAATCAATTTTTTTTTGCAAAACATGTAAATTGACTCATAACTCATACGTATGTATGTTCTGTCCTTAATTTTCAGTCTGCTTAGTTGGAGTAACTTGTAAACTATGGAGCAGAAAAAAGAATTTTTCATTCCCACCGATAACTAATCGGATGAGGCTTTTGTAAGGGGGAACTAGGGAAATCGTAGTTTTCATAAATTAACACTCTGAAGTGGCAACCCTGCTGATGCTTCAGTGCATCAAAAGGTGTGTAAAGGATGTGTCTACATTATGTAATTCCTGAAAACAATGAACAACAAACCTTGAAATTGCCATGATAAAATTTTTACTTACATGCACCCGGCAACACTGCTATTCATTTCTATGGGGCCATTTAAAACAAGAGGTATACAACAACAATTCTCGAACTATTCAAGACCTGGAAATGAACATTCGTAGTGCCATTGAGAACATTAACGCCTCTAATCTTCGTAAAGTTGCTGCCAACCTAGTGAAATATGTGAACCACTGTAGAGGTGGTAACTCATTTCTGATAGTAGCAGTATTGCCGGGTTCATATGAGTAAACGTTTTATTGTGATAATTTCAAAGTTTGTCTTTCATTGTTTTCAGGAGTTGCATAATGTAGACACATCCTTAACACACCTTTTGATGCATTGAAACATCAGGAAAGTTGCTAATTCAGTGTTAATTTATGAAAACTACGATTTCCCTAGTTCCTCCTACAGAGGCCTCATCCGATTAGTTATCGATGGAAATGAAAAATTCTTTTTTTCTGCACCATAGTTTCCAAACTACTCCAACTAAGCAAACTGAAAATTAACGACAGAACATCCATACGTATGAGCTATGAGTCAATTTATACGTTTTACAAAAAAAAAAAAAAAAAAAAAAAAAGATTTACACCTTCGGTTTCATCTGGCAACACTGCGTTGTTTCTAGTTATCTTCAATCATTGCTTCCTAGTTTAAAAATATATCTATGAACAAGGCTTCATTTTGGTATAACCATTATTCGTGTATCACTTCAGGTTCAAAAGTTCTACTATCCCAAACTCCGGGTTGCATTGTATATTGGACACCCTGTATTAACTTGGCCTGAATTTCATAAGCTCTCACTAAGAATCGAACCCGAGTCTACTATATCTGAAATAATAGAAGACGGCTGTATTTCAAACAAATACTCGGACATGTTCTAGTCAATTACAAATCCTCATAGCCTGAGATAAAATCAGAAACCCGTTACACCAGAAGGGAACACTCTACGACTGAGGTTTTCATTGACTATTTTCCATTTTAGTACTTTGTCAGCAAGGTATGTGAGACAAGAAATATAGCTTGAATTGGAATCTGAACCATTGTACTGCGTTGATGCTTTTCCGTCGGGAATCGAATGGCGGACCTTGTGATCCATAGTCACGCACGTACGCTACTGGGGTAGTGAGGAGGGCTGAGCGGCTAGATTTGTCGTATTACTCATACATGACAAATGCATTATTGTCTCCTATTGTAATTTAGTTCTAAATCTGAATCTGTTGATCGTTACGTTTATGGCAATGAAAGTACGATAGTGATAATATTTTTAATTGACAATAGACAAATTCTGTATTAGTGTCTGCACCTGTGTTTTTATATATTACGTTGTTCCATATAAAACGACAGATTTAGCACATATATTTTGTTCATGTCATCAAATTTTTTGGAAATATTAGATCAAAGCATCTTCCATTTGTATCAATATAGTTCTCCTATCGACTTCAAGGTAATAATGTCAGTTCCGAAGAACAGCTTAGTCTCAAGAGTAAACAAATTCTCTAAAAGTTGTTTTGACAGCTCCTGATTGACAAAGTATTTGTTCACCAAAAATTATCAAATTGTTTAAAGAAATGATGCTCAGTTGAGAAGAAGTCTGGTGAATAATATGGGTGAAGTAGAACCTCAAACTTCAAATCTTTCAGTTTCTGTACGGTCTCACGCAAAACACGCGGTTGTGCATTTTTATAGAGGAGAATCGTGTCTTATTTGTTTATCAGAACTGCCTCGAAGGACAACAATTTTTTGATTGATGATATCAATATGTTGATAGTAATACTTTGTATTATCTGTTTCTTTCACTCTTAGAAACCTTAAAATGGATAGTTCTCTTTTAGTCTACGAATCTGTCATTATAAAAACGAATCTTTCATACGGAACAATCTGATATATTGATTTTTTCAAATTTTCTTTAAAAAAAACACTGATTCTTACCTTCAAATATTTTCTATTTAATCATTATATTTTCCATATATTTTTCGTCTTTTGACTTACATAGTTTGATGGTATCACCCCCATTTAATGAATGACAGTGATGCTCCTAATATGGACATATGTTTGGTAAGATGGGCATATCTTAGCAGTGCCTTGAACTATGTTCTATGATCTAGTGATGACGAAATAAATTTCTGTCTCTTTTGCAAAACTACTGAACAGAGCTAATGTTCAGGTATTAACAATAAGAGAACGTAATATTAGCCCTGTTCTATCGTGTAACTGCGTGCGGAATGATAAGTTCTTTGTTACTGCTTTTCAGTACCATTGTGCAAACTCCCTGACCAAATTTGTTTTGGGTCAGTAAAGGGGGATGATGCCATATACTGAACTGATGGTTGGTCACAAGTTCATTGATAATCATGCCCACGTTTCGTCGATTCAAATAATGTCACTTAAAAATGTTTGACTATCTTGCTTTTAACAATGCAAATAAATGTTTGGTCATGTTCCCATTCTGTATTCAATTAAGATATTGTGGCACATATTCTTCGACATTTTTATTGTCCGTTAACACTTTAAATACAGTAGGTGTGAAACATCTATACTTAATTCTTTGAATGAACATCAGGTCTGATTACGAAAATAGAAATTGTAGTCAGATAAAGTGATTTATTAGCGAATGTTTCTTCCGTTAGTTTCAAATGTGGGGTGCATCTTTTCAAGTTGACATGAAGTCACATATCCGGCAATTTCCTGATATGATGCAGTAAATTCATTATAGATCTCTTTCAATTGTTTCGTAACAATGGAGGATGTTTGTTGTGTATAAACCCGGAATGTAATGTATAACTGCTATTATTGGCGAGTAAACTTTGTTTACGGCAGTCACATGCCACTTGAAAAGTTTTTGAATTACTATATCGATCTCACACTTCAAAATTCACATTAAATAACGGCACTACAATAAACAATAGAAGTAGTGTAGTTCAATGATAGAACCCACGTCTAATGCAAGAGATCCCGCTTCGATTCCACACCATGTTAATGCATAGTGGAAAATATAGTACATGTATTGAACTATGTAGTATAATGCGAGTTTTCTTTGGGCTCTCCAGCTTCCTTCTCTATTCTCATACCGTCTAATTCTTTTAAATTATTCACCTACGTGTTGATTTATCGTCTGTCCCTGTTATCTTAAAGGTCATGAGTGTGAAACAAATTGATAGTCATATGATTCATTATTTTAGCAGTTTCTAATTAACATAGTATTCGCCCCATCGGAGAAATAATTGTAAAGTTTCGTTTATGTTCGCTCCAGAATCAACGAAAAGCCGATCTGTAAATATTTATTAATATAATATTTTTATGTTCACAGCAAAGGTAAGGAATGAGATTCATACATTATTCTTCAGAATGAAACCTTGCCAAGTTAATTCTTTCTCGTTGAACTCTTAATATTTTAAATATATTACTTTGGAGAAAAAAGAATCAAGCAATGTTATATTTTTTGTCATTATGTTAAACCAAAAAGCAGCACCAGTGCTGGATGAGAGATTCAAAATATGTAGTGAAAAATCTACCACAAAATCTTCCCTTCAGAGTGTTCGGCACTAATCTCCTTATCTAAGTTAAAAGTAAAGGTTGAATTATGAGGGTTTGGATTAATGCAGCGTAGAAACGCTAGGCTGAACTTGACGCTAGAAATAGTCAGCAACAAATTTTGTTCCTCCAGGTAAAATATTGTCCTGTTTTTTTTTTTTTTTTTTTTTTTTTAAAGAGAAAGTTTTGAAGATTTTATCTCCTTCTGTCTCTTTTCCTTTGGCATATTGATTTGAAAAAGATTATTATTTAATAGCACAACTCAGAATTTAAGAACATTTCATTGCTTTTCTCAGAGTTTAAAGTATACTCTCTTCAATGTATCAAAATCTATTACGATAACTGAAGAAAGGATTCTGCATATTCATACATTTTTATTTTCATAATTACATAGACACGTCCGAAACGTAAAGTTATATATTTGTATAAAGTAATATTATGTGCTGAAGCGTTATAGTAATTATTTTTCAATTCTGATAATACGAAGAAGCAACCCAAGTCTCCGAAGACTCCTTGAAGTTCGAGAAGAGATATATCCTTTATGATTCATTACAAATATTACACTTCTGAACATTTAGACACATTTCACTTTAAAGATCAATTAAAATCATAGCGATGATATCTTCTTGAGCAATGGAAACTAAAATAACTAAATTTGACAAATAATTTTGTTTACAAACAAAGTAAATGGTTTAAGAATATGTCTTTGCATAAACTCTTACGCTTTTTCGTATAAAAGACTCATAGAAATGTAATACTGCATTTCAGACAGATTAGAAAGAAAATTAAAAGTTTATTAATGTTCTTGTTATTCTGTGTACATAGTACATACAAAAATTGTTCAACAAAGGAATATGGTAGAAAATTATTTGAGAAACTAATACCTACATTAATGCATCTGAATATAAGTCAGGCAGAGCCTATGAAAACCTAGGGACAACCTTTGTCAAGGTAACCCATACCGGATTGGAACATGAATATTTCAAATATTTATAATTTCCATGTAGTTTCAATATTAATACGTGCACCTCTGAGAAATATCTGAGTTTTGACATTATAAGAACGGCATTTATAGGAAATTCGTGAAATCAGAGTCAGTATGTATTAACTAATTTTTGGATGAATCAGAAATGGTATAAAAACGAACATCAGCTATTAGGAATAATATACCACGGAAACTGGAAACATGGCTTTTGCAAATGAATAGAATTTCTTATTATTAAATATGAATTGTAAAAAGCAGACAGGAAAAGAAAACTATAAGCATTATGTATTTACATAATTACAATTTAGTAGCTGACATGTAGATTACAGTTCTACTATAGATATGCCTAATTATCAGTTAAACTAGCTGTTACTAAAATCACCATCAAAATTGACACTTAATAATTATCCCTATTATTTTGTTCCATATTAATAATTTAGAATGTCAATTTGGACAACCACGAAATCTCTGTCTGGAGGGATGATTACCTATTGAATATATAATATATAAAGTGTTGTTGTTCAACGAATTACAAGGAGTGATGTGTGTTGAGCCAAAATCTGCTGTTGCAAAGTTTATATGATCAGATTATCAATTTGTATCTCTACACATTAGTTAGGAGCAAAAAGTTAGAGCACAAAATACTTTATGCTGAGGTTGATAACGCTGAAATATATGTGATAAATTTATATATTTTATTTTTGATTATTTGCCAACCAATTGCCAGGAAACTAAGACAACAAGAAGAGTAAGGAACTTTCTGGGGTCTAACATGAGTTTCCTTACATTCTTGACTACTTATTTTTTAATAATATGTATTCACCTGAATAAATATTCCAAAGTTTCAGAGAGGCTGAGCCTACCCTATCTGCCCCTAATTGATACGTTACTGAATGTCTGCAGGGTTTTTTTTTCATGTGAGATTTTGTAGTTGTATGTTAACGCTTTTGTTTGGCGCAACATTCATCCTAATTTTTTAAAGATATTTTCATCAAACCTTGTCACACTTATGAGCTAATTCACGGTCATAAAAATGACACTACCATTTATAATTTGTTTGCAGAATCTTACAACTAGTATAAGACACTTCTCGTTATGGATTTTGTTAAAAGTTAAGAAATTTTAAAGCAGCATTTTCAAGAGTTGTAATGCGCTTTTGTATATATATATATATATATATATATATATATATATATATATATATATATATATATATATATATATATATATATATATATATATATATACTCCTTGCAAGGGGAAATTCTACAAGTACATCTTTACCTATGAATTATTGGTCACAAATCAATAGTTTCTCAGTAATTTGCATATGTATGATTTCTTTGAAATTTGTCGACTAACGAGAGGTGCATGAGAAAGTTTTGCCCTGACCCACTTCCTCATGGCGTAGAGGAATGAAATTTTACAAGTGTAATCCAGCATACCAGTGTAGATCATCTGGTAATGTACAGCTCGTAACTCTGCATCCTTGTTGTGTTATAGGTTCGAACGTGAAGTAAGGTGTAGTGGTTCGGTGAAGTCCCAAAGCGTGACATGCTGATAAAAGATGTCCTCCTCCTGGAAAATAACACACCCGTTCACTGCTCGAATATTGGCCAAAAATATTTACGAACTCGGGTATGAAATCCGTCATAGTTCGCGTTTTCTCTTGGCCACACACCATCTGTCTTCCACCTCTTCCCAATCACATAGTCATTTCCTAGCGGCAAGTACTTCTTCGATGTTGCCACGCTGCTTTCTGAGGAGCAGTAATGTGTTTTCGACCACAGCACATACTCCACGTAAGAACCTATAACACAGAAACGGTACAGAGTTACAAGCTGTACATTACCACATGACCTACATAGGTACACAGGGTAACATATATAATATTTCATCGCTCTACGACATGTGGAAGTAGGCCAGGACAAACTTTTTCGCGCACCTTTCGTTAGCCGGCAAATTTCAAAGAAATCACACATGCGCCAATTACTCAGATACTATTGATATGCGACCCCCGGTTTATGCAAGTGAAAATGTTCCAAAGTATTTGTAGAATATCCCCTTGCAAGGAATGCATCGAATTACAAGTCATCCTATATATATATATATATATATATATATATATATATATATATATATATATATATATATATATATATATATACAATGTGATTAAAAGTATCCGGGCACCCCCCAAAACATAGTTTTACATATTAGGAGTGTTGTGCTGTCATTAACAGCGAACTCAGTAGTCAGTAGACATCGCGGGAAAGCAGAATGAGGCTCTCCGCGGAACTCACGGACTTCGAACGTGGTTAGGTGATTGGTTGTCACTTGTGTCAGAAGTCTGTACGCGAGATTTCCATACTCCTAAAAATCCCTAGATCTACTGTGTGCGATGTGATAGCGAAGTGGAAACGTGAAGAGACACGTACAATACAAAAGCGTACAGGCCGACCTCGTTTGTTGACTGACAGAGACCGCTGACAGTTGAAGAGGGTCGTAAAGTGTAATAGGCAGACGTCTATCCAGACCATCACACAGGAATTCCAAACTGCATCAGGATCCACTCCAAGTACTGTGACAGGCGTGAGTTTAGGCGTGAGCTGAGAAAACTTTGATTTCATGGTCGAGCGGCTGCTCATAAGCCACAAATCAAGCAGGTAAATGCCAAACGACACCTCGCTTGGTGTAAGGAGCGTAAACATTGGACGATTGAACAGTGGAAAAACGTTGTGTGGAGTGACGAATCACGGTACACAATGTGGCGATCCGATGGCAGGGTGTGGGTATGGCGAATGCGCCGTGAACGTCATCTGTCAGCGTGTGTAGTGCCAACAGTGAAATTCGGAGGTGGTGGTGTTATGGTGTGGTCTGTCAGCTTGTTATGGTGGTGGTGTTTTTCTTGGAGGGGGCTTGCACCCCTTGCTTTTTTCCGTGGCACTCTCACAGCGCAGGCGTACATTGATGTTTTAACCCTTTTAAATTATGGCTTTTTTGAGGTATTTTGTAGACTTTCACTCAATCATCTATTGCGTCAAAACTATTTATTGTAGGATCATGGTTCATACCCCGTTTTGTTTCTAGTAAAGTACTGTTTCCAACTGCGTCCGTAACATTTCCCCAAAGTGTATCAAATGCGGGAAATTTCCGCTCAAAGTGGGAAAAAGGGATTTTCTTTTTTAAAAATCCCTATTTTATCGCAAATATCTCCCCTTTGGTATAGGATACGATCATGCGAATGGTACTAAAAAACTTTGCCTTATGATGAAGAGAATAAGATACAAAGAGTGACCCTGGGATAAATAGTTTTGATGCAAAAGCCAAACTACATATTTTCCCTTGATAACACCTTTCTAGTGAATTTCTATACTATCATCATCATCATCAAGACTGTTCATTGTGGGAACATGAATTGTACCTCGATTCTTTTGGCATGAACAAGTCTTTTAAGCGGTACCACTCGCATGTCTCTATCATGTACCATAGTGGAGAAACTTCGCGGAAAATAGAAATTTTTGTCACAAAATCCCTTTTTTCCTGATTTTGGGCCCCTCTGCCCGGCCCCTGTGTCAACCCACAGAGCTCAAAAAAAATCTCAAACATACTACATACGAAGTTTCAATGTTATATCTTGAAACATAAGATAGGAAAAAATATTGCACCATGTGCAGACAGTATCAGCTTTCCCCTATGTGAGCAATGGTTAACCCATTTTTATATAAAAATTTTCTGACTCATCCCTAATTATCGTAGAGACGGGATTTATACATCGTTTTGTTTGGCCAAAACCAGTCTTTTAAACGGTACCAGTCGCATGTCTCTAGCATGTACCATAGTGGAGAAAATTCGCGAATCGGGAAAAATGGATTTTTTTCACAAAAATTTCCCTGTTTTGCAAATTTTATCTACTATGGTACATGCTAGAGACATGCGAGTGGCTCCGTTTGAAAGATTGGTTCATACCAAAGAAAACGATGTACGTATCATGAATTTAGAATAATTGTGATAATACTGTAGATACTTTACTAAAGTAATTGATTAAAAATATGTAAAAAATGTAAAAAATAGAGAAATTGAGATTCTTTTTGACACATGTCTGTTGACTCTAGCAACATCAGTCATAGCTCATTTTCTTAAGCGTAAGGCAGCCTTTCAAATGGTACCACTCAAATTTCGCTATCGTGTACCTGTAAAGAGAAAAATGGGAAAAAGGAAATTTTTTCTTTAAAAAATTTCATTTTTTCCATTTTATGTGTGATTTTTGCGCTTTTGGTACACGATAAGGAAATTTAAGTAGCACATTTCAAAAGCGTGCCTTATAACGAAACCAACGAAGTATAAACCATGATTCTACGGTAAATAGTAATGTGTCAGGATTTTTTTTAAACTTCTCAAATATACCCTTATTTTAAACCCATCGCCCATGTTTCTGACGTCACAGCCCCCAGACAGAGCACGCGAGGCTGTCAAATGCCCATAAAAGATGTTTTATGATGCTTCTATATTTGAATGAATGCAAAAAACCCGGTCTAAAATGCTTTACTAGAGACTTATAAAGCAAATTCCGAAGGTCGACGCCATGGCACATGTGGTGATCCATCATAATTTAAAAGGGTTAAGCGCCTTCTTGCTTCCCACTGTTGAAGAGCAATTCGGGGATGGCGATTGCATTTTTCAACACGATCGAGCATCTGTTCATACTGCGCGGCCTGTAGCGGAGTGGTTAAACGACCATAACATCCCTGTAATCGACAGTCCTACACAGAGTCCTGACTTGAATCCTATAGAACACCTTTGGAATATTTTGGAACGCCGACTTCGTACCAGGCCTCACCGGCCTACATTGATACCTCTCCTCAGTTCAGCACTCCGTGAAGCATGAGGTGCCATTCCCCAAGAAAGTTTTCAGCACCCGATTGAAAGTATGTCTGCGAGAGTGGAAGCTGTCATCAAGGCTAAACGTGGGCCAACACCATATTGAATTCCAGCAGTACAAATGGAGGGCGCCACGAACTTGTAAGTGGTTTTCAGCCAGGTAGTATATTATATATATATATATATAATTTATGATAAAGTTAATAGTATATCCACAGTGTGTAATTCGGAATCTTTTTAAAAAATTTTAAAGCAATATTTTCGAGCGAGTAAGGTTGAAATTGGAAGTTGGGCCTAATGTACGGTCAAGGTCTCAGAAGACAGAATAGATTTCCAGTGTGCCCAGAGAGAAGAAAGAATAATATATATTAATTATTTCATAAAACGTAATTTATTACATCGATATCTTAAGAATTCACCATATGCTTCAGGAATGTACAGCTCAGTTTCACTTTTTCGTTGTTATTACTTAGTTGTATCAATGAATAATTCATGATCTACAATTAACGTCCCTGTGCTAAGTAGGGAAGGTCGTGGGGTATTACTCTGACTTCATATCGATACTATGCTTAATTGACTCCTTTCTATATATAAAACAATAACGCAAACGAAGAAACCCTCGATCACAAGCGTGTTTGAATTACTAGCGTTAAAAGTTCAAAATTGGACAGGTTTTGCAAAAAGTTTGAAAAAAACTATTATTTCAGATAGGCGCTTCATTTTTAGTATCGGGTGTCTTCTTGGATGCTCAGCACAATGGTGAGCTGAAAATATACACATTTTGCAAGATATTAGATAGGTGCGAAAATTCTACCCGATTTTGATGTGCATATGGATGTGCGAAAAACACAAAATGTGACTCACCTAGGATTGTATATAATGATCAGCATGATCAATGACCTATTGCCATCTTTCTGGTAGATGATGAATCCCACACAAATAAAATTTTCGTCGCACTTGAACTATATGTGAATTTATTCAGTACAAGATTGTGGCTGTAACTAGAAGTAAATCATCGTGTTTATAAAAGTAAAGTTACCCTCAGGCCACGCTAAGCCATGATTAGCGTACGGATGTGTAGAGTTAGGGTCGTTACAATTTGTTTTGTAAACATGGCTGCAGGTATACAACACACAGCCCTAGATAACATTATTACAGTTTGTGGGACAATAAAGTGATAATCAGGAAAATCTATTAAAAGTAAGTAAAAGTCATGGCTTATGAAATCTAAAAATGAATTGTAGAAAATGTGGTAAGCAAATAACTGTAAAGAAATGTAAAGAAATTTACACTTTTCAATGTAACGGTAAGAAATGTAACCATCATGGCGGCAAGGTTCTAAAACGCATGCCCCTCTTCCCATTTAGTTATTAAAAGACCGAAAACTGCGTCCCCTGCGGGGCTCTAATTCGCCTCCACTCGCTAATGATCACTCGGCAGTATTGTGTGAACTAAATATTAAACTTGGTATAGAAAGGAACCAATTATTATGCTTTTAGGCAATAACTTGGCGAACGACCAACTTCAGAGAAAATGCCATAAATAAAATTAAGAGAAACGTCTGAAGGACAGTAGTTGCTTGGTCGTAGACTAATTCACACTATCTGCACTTTCAAAGATTTTTAAATGATAATAGTTTGCATTTGTACGATACAGATTAAAAATATGCTGACATTAAAATTTACAGATTTAGACTGTTAATATAGAAAGGAAGAGTAATCTTTAAAGATCTTACGTATGAAGACAGAAAACGTGTATGTCGTCTTTGAACATAGAATCTGGGGAAGTTCCATATCGCTGGTCCATATGTATAGCTTAGTTGCAAGGTTGGTTCCTTTCTGTACCGAAGCCCAATACTGAATCCAGATAGTACTGCTGAACGAGAGATAGCGAGTGAGACAGATTAGTAGGGCCACAGGGCACGTTGTTTTCTATTTTTTACAATTCAATGTAGAGAGTGGTCAATGTTCTATAAACCAGTCGAACATGCCTGTAATGACAACTTATCATAGGTTTGTTTGTGTTTTTCTCACTTGTTTTCCTTAATGCGTGTAGCCAAGTTCGCAGCTGCTTTACAAATAAACCCGTACGCAGGCCTATTACTTTCGCCCTGCCTTGAAACGGATGGATAAATCTGGTTCGTCTTCTTGTTATGAGAAATACTGACGTTCATATATTCTAATTTAAGAAATGAATGAGTGTATGCCTATTGTTTTCAGAGTGCAAGTTTAGTAGATAATATAAAACTTAAGCTCCTAGTAAGAAGGCACCAACATAATAAGAGCTTAGAATGAACTAGGCGATAATTGTTGAAATAATTTTACTTTTTAAACGTAAATATTGGTTCTAGTTTCGTAGATGGAATACTTCGGCGGAACTTGACTAAAGTTGGGATTAACTGTCGCAGAAAGAGTCTAGAATTACCATCAATTAACAAAATTTACAGCAGAAGGAGAGTAATTTAGCTAATTTTTAGTTACGTCATGAAATGAATTAGTAAATGCCGACAGCAATGGTGGGTATAGACGTAAACAAGAAGTGTGGAAAAGTACTGCTTTCACAAAAGAAAGAATTTTTTTTTTAATTCATATGCTTGTCACATTGAGGTGTGCTGATTTACTTTAATAAGTTTTGTGCAGAAACAAACCAATCTGTGCTAGGTGACCACTAAAATCACAAATGCTATCTAACGGAGTCAATGTAGTAGCGCAGCAGTGGTCCGGCACTGGAGTATGTAGGTTTTGTGCAAAACCAACCAACCTATACTAGGTGGCCACTAAAAACCACGAATGGTACCTAACCAAGTCAGACCAGGGGGACCCACGCGAGAGTGCGTCGGTAGTGAAAAGACGCGTCAGCGATGGTGGGTATAAGGGTAAACGAGGAATGTGGAAAACTACTGCTTCCACAATACAAAGATTTATTTTTGTTAAAGTAATTTGCTAGTTACATTTAAGTTCGCACATGCATTCTCCGGTGCAAGTTAACTTTAAGAGGTTTTGCGTGCCAACACCATCTAACTTGTGCTAGGTGGCCACTAAAATCACAAATGCTATGTAACTAAGTCAGGGTAGGAGTGTAGCAGAGGGCCTGAGCGCGGGTATGTAGGTCTTGGGCAGAAACATCAACCAGCCTCTGCTAGATACCCAGTAAATAGCGCTATGGCTATCTAACCGATGCAGATATAAGATGTGCGTTTCCCGATGGAGATTCACTTTAAGTGGTTTTGTGCAAAAACATCAACCAATCAAATTCCTCATTGTACGTATCAGTTTGCTACATATTTTAGCTAAACAGTGTGTGATGTTTAATAGTTGATATGTCAAAGTCTAATGCCACATTTTCGCCTTTAACCTTTTAAGGTTCAAGTCTAGTAAATTACAGACTTTCAGTAAAGTGAATACAGCATCATCCGTATTTATCGTAGGATTATGGTTCATACTTCGCTTTTTTCACAATAGAGCAGTTTTCAAACGACATCATTCACGTTTCTCTACCTTGCCCATGAGGCGGTAAATCTTGAAAGAAATCGGGATTTTTCTCTGAATTTTTCAACTTTTCAGCCCTCTGGACCCCCTGTTTTAACGCAGAGATATGAAAATCAACTGAACTACGTGTACTAAATTCCAAGCTTCTATCTTGAATTGTAAAGGCGATATATATATATATATATATATATATATATATATATATATATATAATGATCCTCAGAATGCCCTAGATTACCGGAAAAGACCCAGATCTCAGATAAAAGCATTTCCTGGGACATCCCTATTTATCCTAGTGAAATGTTTTATACCTCATTCTCTGCAGTATATGACAGCTTTTCAAAAGGTACCATTCATATATCTCCATCATGTATCTGCGGCGTAAAAATCGCTAAATAGTGATCATTTCCGTTAAAATGTACTTTTTTTAAAAAAAAAACTTTTGCCCTTCTGGCACGTCTCTCCCTGTGTTTACGCAGAGATGTGAAAAAATCTGATAAATACTACTCGCTGGACTGACTGTTTGTGCAAAATTTAAATCTTATAGGTTCCAAAGTAAGCACCGCCAAAAAATATTAAAAATAGACATAACAAAAATATTTTTTAAAAGGCATTGATAGTTCCGAACTACTTATTTGCATTGTAGTTACGAAAGTATGTTTTCTATTGTTGTATAGAATAAGATAATGTTCTTGTGGTTCAACTGTAAACCAGTTGTCCATTAAACAATGCAGTCGTTCTTTAGCAACTCTTATGGAAATATTCTAGAATCTCCACATTTATTACTTTATGAATAAATCAGTTATGGCACCGAAATATCACGAAAATTAAATACCAGTTGGTTCACGCACGTAAGCTCCGGATGAACTACAGACTTCAAATATTAAGTTTTAAAGCAGCTATTTATCCATGTTTGTAACCATGAATACTATAACTAGAAGTGAGATATTCTAAACTAATACCAAACAGTGTGCAACTTTAGTCACAATCCTTGTTAGTTTCAGCATTCACAACTATTAACTTGAAATTACCATATTGCAAGATACTACATTACAGTTGAAATCATCAATCAGCGAAGCAAAACTCGCAAATGATTTACATGCATTATCCTCCATTTAAATGGCCCGCTTCAATAATTAACTTTCCAAATCTCAAGTCATCGAGACAAATAAGCAAGGAATAAATAGAAACAAACAACAATTATTTATAATAAATGTAAGCAGTTCTTGCTACAGTTTTAAAAAAATATTTTTAATAGGGGTCTATGAAACAGATTTATTTTCATTGTTTAATTTCAAATACGTATTTCTTTTCTGTTTCATTTGATTATTTATTTATTTATTTATGTCTTCGTTTAATACGAGAACGTCTTAACTAAAATGTGGGTAACAAATTTCGTTGTACAATAAGAATATACTTTTTTCATGGTTTTTATATGAAACTTAGCTCTGTAGTATAATTTCTTCATTCAGATATTCCAAGGAGGTGAAAAAGTAGATTGCTGTTACTCTACCAGTCTGATACGGAACTACAATCAGTTCATAGGTGGTACAGACAGAATGGACCAAAGCATTTCGAAATATAGGATTCACATAAGAGCAAGAGAATGATGGTGGTCCAAATTCACGTGGCTTCTGGACACTTGTGATCAAAATGCCTGAACCCTTTAAAGGAAAATGGACAAAACATGTCGCAGCTCTAGAAGATATATCGAGGAAGGTTATCTTTCTATTAATCCGTCACTTTTCAAGGGCCCTGAGCGTCCCGGAAGCTCACTGGTAATCACTAGAGTAAAGATTGACAAAAGATACGGTGGAAGTAATCACATACCGGCAATGATCCCAGACAAGAAACGACACTGTTGTGCTGCAGAAAATTGTAAAAGTTCCCCAGCGCTATGTGTTTGAGATGTGTAGGCTTATGTAGGCTTATGTATTTAATATTTTGAGCCATTTCACACCAACTAATGATTGTTTTAGTGTTTGAACATTCCTACATGTAAAACTATATTTCGTGATTCAAATGTTGATTTCTCTTGCTTGATCTGAGATATACCAATGGACTAGGACAAACTTTATTCATCTGCCTAGCGTGCCTTATTTGTTAAGGGCCATAAATCGGTCAGGGTGCATTGTACATAACAATTTTCATTTAAAAAATATTTATTTGCAGTTCTAAAGAAGTGTTTTACGCTTAATCCTCAGATTTTCTTTGAAAACAAAATTCAGACGTAAATGGGTTAACATAGTTGTATTCGTATAACAGTAGTAGTTTTACTAAAGGAGCAATAGTAGTAATATACCAGTAGTGATATTTGGAACATCAATTCAACAATAGATTATCCAAGCAGTATGTATGAGGGCTGTCTAATGGAAACCGAACAACCTCTGTAAAACACATTCCTCGCAATAGTTGGCAACACAGTTCTTAATAATCGATACTGTCATCTTTCGGAGAGGACAAATACATAGTGACAACTCACAGGAATATACAATTTGTTTATTGCTCTGTAGATGAGCGTAGTGAAAAGTGTGTTCGCCCAGCATTAAAAATGGAGGCAAGCAAAAAAGGTCAAAGAAGTGTGGTTCATTTCTTGGTGTTTGAGGGTATTGTAACACGCGAAACTCATCGTCGCATGGTTGTTGTGTATGACAGAAACAACATGTCACTGATAAGTGTGCAGGAGTGGCATAAGATATTCCGGGCATAAGATAACTGCAAGACGTTTCGGGACCTCTTTGCACTTCTTTGCTTGCCTCCATTTTTAATGATGGGTGAACACACTTTTCACTACACTCACCTACAGAGCAACAAATTGTGTGTATCTGTGAGTTGTCACTATGCATTTGTCGTCCCCAAGAGATGGCCGTTTCGATTATTAAGAACTGTGTTGCCAGCTTTTGAAAGGAATGTATTTTAGAGAGATTGTTCGGTTTTCATTTGACTGCCTCTCATATGTCAAAATGACATAAATGGAAGTCATCTTGGCATTCCATTTTGTATATCTACAGAGCATTCTAGTATGTCAGAAAGTCTATGACCACTTTGATGTGTCATTTTGACTTACGATAAGTCATAACGGACAAAATATATACTTTCGTATTTCAAAGTGACGTATTAAGCATCATGGTGACATACTAACGTCGTCACTTTGACATTGTCGTCATATCATTACGACATGCGTTTGTGCCCCATTACGGACAGGTTTGACATATTGTTATGCCAAAGCAACATACTTCGGGCTCTGTGTGAATGCATAAGCAGAGGTCGACTGGGTACGGAGATCCGTTCACGCTGTTTCCGAGGCCAAGCGTTCCGGAGATAAATGTCATTGTTTAATTTGAAAGTGTCCACACAGGAAAGTGACATTTGAATGACAATACGGTCGAATAGCGGTAGCAAATACATTTTATCAGCTTATCAATCAGGTGTGCCAAGAAGGAGGCAATTTTCAAGTTGTAAGACGCAATTACCTTTCACCGCCTCCCTAATAAATGCCCCTATCTTGCAAAATTTGTATGTTTTGATCTCTTCGAGTAATTGTTTTATATGTAAGAAGGATTGAATTGAGCATAGTATCGATATGAATTCAGAGTAACACCCCGCGATCTTCTCTAGTAAGATTAGAATAGATGAATTTTCATTAGGGGAAATAATGCTATTTAAGTATTATTATTATATGAAATAATTACATCTATATCTATAATTTATATCTTGTTTATGTTTATATAATGTGATAGGATAAGGGTGCGAAGTAACTTACTTTCTGCTTATGCAGATTCACTTATATTTTTGAGAATAAGTATAAAGTTAAAAGAAACACGTAGCAAAAATCAGTATTTTACGTCATTATTTCACGTATTTTCACCACAATGTGCAGGGAATATTTTTGACATTTATACAATATATTGTGATAAGCTTTTGTTTTGCGTTTTAAGAGAAAACTCAATTGATTTTTCTCTCTGAATTTGGTGGAATATTCTATTCTCTCTTTAACAAGTTTACTCCAGTTATTCCATCTCTTTTTCATATCTCCCTTGTTACCATGTGGAATGGTTTTGCAATTCCTTTTCAAAGTCTACCAAGCGCAAAACTGATCCTGTTAAAAAAAAGGAGAAAGAAATAGCGTTTCAATAAGAAACGTGAGTTTTGGCTTTGACACGAATAGGCTTGGTTTAAACCATTCAGTCTTAAATTGGAAAGATATTTCGTATCTAAGCAGAGCGAATAAAGGAGATTATACAGTTTTTTACCTTCCATATTAAATCAGCATCACGTATGGTCTCTCTCTCTTTTCTTTCAAAAGCGCTCTTATTTCAAACTTGGATTAGCTAAATTCCATTTTCGATATACATACTACATTATCTATACCATTGAATGAATTGAATTTCAGTTAGAAAAAGTCACTAACAAAAATACAGAAATAAAAGTCAGTTTCTAGTTTGGCAGAGTAGGACATAAAAGAACTATATAACTAGAAAACTTCGATTTTACCTCTCTGTCCACTACAAGCTTTCGTTAAGTTTATTGTGTTTCAGAAGAATGGGAGTAAAAGTGTAAGGAATGTCAAAAGTTTCGACAATAGATCTCTTTGAATTTCCTATCAGATGGAATAGCTACAGAGAAAAATCAATAAATTCCAAGTACTGGTAACATTCTGCAAGTTATATAGTGGACACAGTAACATAAGTTTTAAATAATTTTATTTTATAAGTTCATTCTAGAGTTTTGTGACTCTCTTCCAGACTTCTATTGTGTACACTCATGTCCAAAATTATCATCGTATATCTATAACTGTCTTCTTATAAAAATATAATTTGATAATGATTTTGCAGGTACTTTTAATACTGATACTATGTGTATAATTGGGAAATGTATATTTTTGGTAAATTTCATAGGGAAGGAATTATAAATACGAAAATTAGAATGAGTAAAACAAAATGTTGCTAAACGGACAAGAAAGTTTTGTTTTCGATTTTTTGTTCTTATTTACTGCTCTTTTTTACATGAAATTTTTCACATACATGTATTTGCCGATTATACACATGGTAACATTATAAGAAATACCGGGCGAATTCGTTATCAAATTATATTCCTACGACAACATATTTATAGACATGCGACTATAATTTTAGACATTAGTGTACATTATTCTCAAGAATTTCGCTGAGATCTAATCATTATAAAATATTCGTCACAGGTATTCAGTCATTATTGTTAGGTCACATGTTTCAAGTTGTGAAGTTTACGTGCACCAAGGTCTTCATTTAAGCTCTTCATGTTCACTTAAGAAGAATTTCCTGTTTCAATGTCGATCATCAACTGTAATCTACTTCACCTCCTCCTCCTATCTCCTACTACCGTAATCTGTAACAGTCACTCGTCATATATTTTCTTATTTAATTTCCAAACCAGTTTTATCTAAAATTTTGCTTTTCTCTCCTGCTATTTCTAGCACTTTTATATTCGTTTTCCATCCGATTCTGTATTTATAAAGAATTTTTATTTTAAAACTATTCTGAGAGTACCTTGCAATACCACCTGAAGTTATACCGGTAAGCGCCATGGACAGTGGTATGTTCCCACTTACCTATCCACGAATAAAGGAACCTGCTGTGTAATGTGTTTAGCAGAATCCAGAGACAACTCGGTTACATAAATCAATTAGCTGCTGGTTTTAATCAGTAATTCGACTTACAAAATATAAACAACCGCTATGTTGCCAGCTCTAATTTTCCTTAGCGTCATTGTTCCCTTCACCCCAATGTCTCTATATGAATGGACTATAAGAGAATACCTTTTTTACATACAAAGTTTGATCTATACGCAATTAGCTTTTTGAATTAAATAAAACTATAGATGATTACCTTTCTTATTTAAGTAGAACAGCGTTTCCCAACCTTTTTCAACTTGCGGCACACTACAGGTGTAACTTGAATTCTCGCGGCACACTCATAAATATTATTATTATTATTATTATTATTATTATTATTATTATTATTATTATTATTATTATTATTATTATTATTATTATTATTATTATCATTTGCAAATATAAAATACCATGGTATTTTTTTCTGTGATTACTGATCATCTCACAGAGATGAAAGCTCGGTCACTGGTTTTCCCCTATGCTAATTCATTATGCTTATTTTTTATTCTAATTTTAAAATATAAAACAATTGCAATGAAATATAGGACTCAGATTTTTAAAAATACATTTTCTTTTTCGAAAACTGTATCCAACCTTTCACTAAGGACGAAGATCACTAAATAACGAACGAACAAACAAATGTCTTGTAGTTTTAATTTTGCTGTTTTAACCAAAACCGGTGCATATTATTGCAATCACACAGCTTGAGATGCGTCGAAGTCAAAACACAGCTGTTGAACAAAGTGTTGTTCTGTCATTCACGTGCGAATGAGTGTTCTACGTACTTGACGCGTACCGTACAAGTGCTTCCATTTCTTGGTGTTAGTATGACTCTCAATTGAAGCGTAACATAGGAGCTAACAGTGGAAATGTGTACGAGCTGAAATACTGTCTCCTACACAGTATTGCTCTCAAACGGGTCGGGTCAGGTCAACTCGGGTCGGGTCAGTCGGGTCAGCTCGGGTCGGGTTGTCGGGTCAGGCTAATCGGGTAGGGTCAGTCAGGTCAGCTCGGGTCGGGTTGTCGGGTCGGGTTATTCGGGTCGGGTTGTCGGGTCGGGTCAATCGGGTCAACTCGGGTCGGGTTATTCTTGTCGGGTTGTCGGGTCGGGTCAATCGGGTCAGCTCGGGTCGGGTTATCGGGTCGGGTTGTCGGGTCGGGTCAGTTCACTTTGGTCAACTGAGTTTAGGTTGAGTTTAAACTCGGCTGGAGTCGAAAGCTGCTGTTTATCACTAGCTGCCTAATTAAAAACAGCAATTTTCAATTGATTTTATAGAAACCATAAATCTATTTTGAACACTTGCAGCTAGTGTTTTTATGATAAATGCTTATTTTTCTACTTGTGTGTACTTTAATTTTTAAATGTGGAAGATTGATTTTACCAATCGACTGTAATATTAATATCTACGCCAATATGGAGTCTGGATTTAGAACAAAACTAGAAGTTGTTTAAGCAACGCCAAAAGAGAGATTGGATATGGACGACCAAGCCCAAGCAGGGCCGCGGTGGCTCAGTGGTAGAGAATTCATCTCTGGTGCATAGTGTCCAGTAGCGTAGTTTTTTTCAGGGGGGGCAATGAAGGGCCCAAGAGGATTTTGAGGGGGACATCTCCAATATATATATATATATATATATATATATATATATATATATATATATATATATATAAAATATATATATGTGTGTGTGTGTGTTTGTGTGTGTGTGTGTGTGTGTATTCAAGGTGAATGTTTCCATCTTTATTGTTCATGATTTTACTCTTTGGAGAACAGTGAAAATATAAGAATTTAGTACCTCAAACAACTAGGATTCATTAATGCAATTGATTTCTAATATAAGTAAATAGTTATTTAATCATGGCGTTTAAAATATGTGTAGCTGGTTGACTTAAGTGGAGGCAAATACACTTTTACAGGTAAAGAAAATAACTTATAGGTTCATGCCTCTACTTGAAGAGGATCTTTCTATTCGTGTGGGCAGCAGCAAACATATCCACAACTTGTTAAAGATCTAACGATTTAGCAATTTTCTTCTCAATATAAAGTAACACTAAGTGTTTCAACCTATCATGAGTCATTGACTTGCGTATACAAGTCTTTAATCTTTTCAAAGAAGAGAATGACCTTTCACATATAGCACTAGAAACTGATATAATCACAGAGACGATACCTAGCTTGTAGGTTTCTAGGAATGCGTTTTTGTAGACACAAAGAAGATCAACGAAATTCGTTAAGGAATCAGCTTTCGTTTTCTTCTCGTCTTCATACAACTTAATTGTTAGAGCAACCCACATTATGCTTTATTTCTTGTTTAATTATGCTTTTTTTAAATTATGCTTTATTGTTAATTTCAATGATTATTTTACATTAATCGTGTATAATGTATATTTATTATACATCAAATATTCTAAATATCTTGATCTATTTATTGATATTTTTTTGCAACTAGTTTCTCTCATATTTAATGAACTTTCTACTTAATTCATTGTAAAGAGATGTGCTTTGCTCGAATAATTTTTTTCTATCATTTGTGTGCGCCTTACAGGTACATATACACAGAAAGGGAAAGTAAAAGATGCCACCAAAAAGTACAGAAAGTGCTTAAGTTCAAAAAGTAAACATAACAATACAGTGATGACGCCAGAGGGGGGAAGGGGGCGAGCGCCCCCCTAGTAGCTACTTCTGCCCCTCTGACTGCCACCTAGACTGCCCCCCCAGACTCGTACAATCTTTAAACATTCTTCATGTAGTATTATATATCAGTGTCACAACCAATCTCATTGACAAATTGTAGTCTACTTTCCATGAATTTACTATGTGGCAGATTAATCCTCAAGCTTTCTTCTTTGAGCGTCTGGGTATGCACGCATATTTCTGTTTTCTAATTTAGCCCCTTTTGAGGTAAATTTTAGTTATACTTCTTTCTTATGATTTTTAATAATTGTGCCTAGCGAACAATAGTAGATTTGGTCGACTTGTTTTCTTCTCATTGGATCAACTTCGATTGGAAACAAAAGAAAGGTAAAACCAATTACGTAACTTGTTTGTATTTGTCCAGATTTGAAGTTTTCAGTTTCATATTTTGTTTTATTTAAAACTTCTTTTTTCTGAAACATTATTCTCGGCTTCCAATATTCAGAGGATGTGCTTATAACAGCTTAGTTTGCAACTACCAGGGCTTAATTTTTTGAAGGAGATAAAAAGAGTTGTGTTTTCCCTTCCTGCAAATGATAATAATAAAATTATGGAATGAAATTGATTCCCAATAAAATGTATTGTCAGAGTGCTCATCTTTAGTTAGTAATTGGTTTATACTAGTGCTCCTTTACTTATTTTGTTTCAAAGTACCGACGTGACGTCTACCATATTGACTAGGAACTGCTGAAAAATTCGTAGCCCAACCCAGAAGGAGTGCACGTGGATTGGTGAAGTTTTACTTCTTCTTCTCTTCCCCCGAGAGTCAATATACTACCTTGTACAGTGCTCCAGCTTTTGCAGAAAAGTTAAAAAAAATCTAGATTTCCTCGCACCACTGTTCGTAGCACTACCCCTATCAGATCTAAAATGGCGTCTTTCAAGTGTTATTTAAGTTTGGGAAATAAGTACACGTAATAGTTAGACGGAGCTAAATCTGCGGAATAAGAATGATGATCTAGAAATTGAAATCCTAGATTATGCAATGTCAGTTATGTTCGCAGGGGCTTGATGGACAGGTGTATTCTCCTGAAGGAACAGAATTCCTTTCTTTTCATTTTCCGCAGCGTTGAACTTTGAATTTTTCTTTCAGTTTTGTAAGTAATGTAGAGATTCTGGATTAAATATCTGACTATTGAGGAGGTAGTCTACCACTCCATACTTATACCAGAAGAATGTTCCAAACAGTTTCTCAACCTACTTCTGTGTCTTGAACTTCTTGGGGCGATGGAGAAATGAGTGCTACTACTCCATTGACTGTTGTTCCGATTCAGGATCATAGTGGTACAACCATATTTCATCTATGGTTACTATTCGTCAGCGAAATTGATCAGCATTACGGTCAGATTGGAAGAATACTTCTCTTAATGCCGTTACCCTTTTATTTTCCTGACATATATTTTGGGAACCCATTATGCCGAGAACTTGCGCATACCCAAGCCATTCTGAATTATGCTACCGACGAGTTCCAAAGAAATGCCCAGAATCCCTGACACAAGTTTTGCTGAGAAGGTAAACACTGAGAAAGCGGGGTGCAGACCTCAGACTATAATAAATATAAATAGCTTAAATTATTTTTGTCACACAAAAACTGGGGTGGCCTAGGCCCTCCGGCCCCGGGCTATATCCACCACTGGCTGAAATGCTGCAATTTTCAAGAATAATGTCACAAATTGCATCCATGATTCTAGGAAGAGTCATTAGTAGTAATGGCAGCACTTTAGGACACTTTTTGGCCCCTGGGTCCCTGCCTCAGGACCCATGGTCCCTGGCCCGGGGTCAATGACCTAGGGGTACCATGGCCCACCCCCTCTAAATTTTTGGCAGGGGTACCATGGCCCACCCCCTAAATTTTGACAGGGGTACATAGGACCACCCCCCTTAAATTTTGGAAATTGCCAAATCTAAAAATTTGGTATGGTAGCCTAGGACCACAGTATGTACCTCTATCCGTATTGGGGGTCTATGTCGTTCCCTTTCATGGGTAAAAAATTGCCAAAAAGTCAAATTTCGGGGGTTTTTGACCTAATTTATCCCCTTGGATGAGGTGTTATTACCCTATATGGTTATATGGGCGTATACAGGGGTCCATTCCCTTTCATAAGACATGGGTATATTAATGCATCCCTTGAAAAATTTGGGAGGGGTACCTTGGCCCACCCCTTAAATTTTGGAAAATTGCCAAATCTAAAAATTTGGTGTGGTAGCCTAGGACCATAGTATGTATCTCTATCCGTATTGGGTGTTTATGTCGTTCCCTTTCATGGGTAAAAAATTGCCAAAAATTCAAATTTCGGGGGTTTTTGACCTAATTTATCCCCTTTGATGAGGTATTATTACCCTATATGGTTATATGGACGTATACAGGGGTTCATTACCTATCATAAGACATGGGTATATTAATGCACCCCTTGAAACATTTGGGAGAGGTACCTTGCCCCACCCCTTAAATTTTGGAAATTGCCCAATTTAAACATTGGGTATTATAGTATAGGACCCTAACATGTATTATGATAAATTTGGGTGGTCCACCTCGTTCCCTTTTAGGGGTACAAAATTGCCAAAAATATAAACGTAAGCAATACGTTGTACCACGTGTTTGGTGTTTGGTCGATTTTATCACCTTTGATGATGTGTTATTATCCTATATAGTTATATGGTCATGTATAGGGGTCCATTACCTATCATAAGACATGGGTACATTGGTGCACCCCTTTAAAATTTTGGGAGGAGTACCTTGGCCCACCCCTTAAATTTTGGAAATTGCCCAATTTAAACATTTGGTATTATAGTACAGGACCTCAATATGTATCATGATAAATTTGGATGGTCCATATCGTTCCCTTTTAGGGGTACAAAATTGCCAAAATATAAACGTTGTACCACGTGTTTGGTTTTTTGGTCCATTTTATCCCCTTGGATGAGATTCTATGATTACAGGGGTCCATTACCTATCATAAGACATGGGTATATTGTTACACCCTTCTTAAATTTTGGCAATGGGGGTCCACTGAAATTGTCCAATTGAAGCATAGTACAGGACCTCAATATGTTTCGGTGGTCCTATTGTCAAATTTTTAAGTACAACCACGTGTTCGGTTACTGACTCAATTTATCCTATTTGATAAGGTATGGACGGGTATCCCCTTTCAATTTGGTAGGACCCTTCGGGTGTAGTACGGTCACGTGATCGATGATTTGGTTTTGATGCGCGACGAGGTCCCTGGTGTATGTTCTCTAGGAATTAGGTGGAAACTTTGAACAAGATTCTTGGCATTTAAAACTTTTTTTTTCAACTTTTCAAACTAAAAAAAATCAAAACAAAAATTGAAACGAAAAATTTCGAAACAAAAATGTTCAAACAAAAAATTTTAAACAAAAAATTCGAACATTTTTTAAACTTAAATTTCAAACAAAAAGTTTTTTAGTTTGAAACGAAAAAAATTTTAAACAAAATTTCAAACGAAAAAATTTTAAAAATTTTGAAAAAAATTTACAAACAAAATATTTCAAACAAAAAAATTTTCAAACAAAAATTTTGAAACAAAAATTTGAAACAAAAATTTCGAAACAAAAATTTTCAACCAAAAAAATTGAAACGAAACATTTTCAAACAAAAAATTTTGAAACAATAAATTTACAAACAAAAATTTCAAACAAAAAATTTGAAAAAAAAATTGAAACAAAAAATTTTCAATCAAAATTTTTGAAAAAAATTTCAAAACAAATTTGAAACGAAATTTTTTTTCAAATAGAATTTAAATCAAACAGTGATCAGCTTTCACGGTTAACCGTTAAACTTTATCCGGTTTTTAACTATTCGATTAACAAATAAACGGTTTTCAACTATTCGATTAACAAATAAACGGTTTTCAACTACTCGATAAACAGATGAACTGTTTTAACCTTTTCACACCAGTGAGTGCAAGAATTTACAAACTAAAACAAAAAAAATTTACTCGCTTTAAATACGCATCATTTTTGAAACAAGGTGTTAGTGTTCATCATGGATACACAGTGGAAACATCCATTTACCTGTATTCTCGCAGGGCCTAGTGGGTGTGGAAAAACGTATTTTGTGAAGCGATTACTGTCACATCTCCCAACCATGATCAATGCAAAATTTCGTAAGATATACTGGTATTATGCAGAATGGCAAGACGTGTATGCAACAATGCCAGTTCCAGTAGAATTTCACGAAGGACTTCCACGAATGAAAGATTTTCAGCCTCAAGATGGACCACATTTGATTATTATTGATGACCATATGCGAGAAGTGAATAGTGATATTGTTGATATGTTCACGAAAGGATCACATCATCGAAATATTAGTGTGATTTTTATAACACAAAATGTATTTCATCAAAGTAAAGCAAATAGAAATATGAGTTTAAATTGTTCGTATTTGGTGTTGTTTAAAAATCCACGTGACAAGTCACAAATCAAGCATATGAGTTATCAAATCATGCCTGAGCATCCACTGTTTCTACAAGAAAGTTATGCAGACGCAACAAGAAATCCGCATGGCTATTTACTGATGGATCTTAAACAAGATACACCCGATGAAATGCGATTTCGTACAAATATTTTTCCCGACAATTTGCATCATTATGTTTACGTACCAACAAAACATGTTTAAATTATTGTGCATGTGAAAAGAATGACTTAGTCTGTCACGATGTCTCCTACAGTGAAACACGCTGATCTGCTACGTGCTCTGCACAAAGCTAAACCAAGATTGCGTAAAGCTATTATTGCCAATGCAGACGCTTCATTAATTCATAGTATTTGTGAATGTTGATATAATGTCTTAAAAGGCAATGTTCCACTGACAAGTGCGCAGAAGTCAAGATTAAAGCGTTACAAGAACACGCTCCGCTATCTCGTAGACAATACAAAATCATTGGATAAAAAGAAGAAACATTTAGCCGTACAACAAGGAGGATTCTTACCTGCATTACTTGCACCTATTGTAGGAAGTGTGTTATCCAGTATTTTGTTTAAACAATAAACATCATGGAACATAGCAAGAAGATGGTTTTAGTGCCACCAGAAATGCTTCAACGAATGCATGCATCATCATCCCGTGCGAGTGAAAATCGAGAATCTAATCTCGATCGTGAAATGCAATCCATATTGAATACATCGTATCCAAGTGATGAAGAAAAATGGAATCAGTACAATAGAATATTACAGAAATATCTTTATGTGATACGTAAACAAGAAGAACCAATACCACTTACAATTACATCAATGAAAACTGATGGTGACGTCCCGAATGTTGACGATAGCACGAAACAAGAAATTTTAGCCGCAATACCACAAATGTATCGTAAGAAAGCCGAACTACTATTCCGTCGTTTAAAACAAGATGACGCAATTACGTGGGATCATAAAGGAACGGTGTACATCAACGATAATAAACTACATGGATCCAATATTGTAGATTTAATGTGCGATGTGACTCGACCGAGGAAACATTCTAATCCTCAAGGCTGGGAATTGTTTTGCAACTACCTTGAATCGTCAAACACACCTCAAGAATTGATTGGTAATCCACGGAGATTAAACTATATTGTTAAGCATAATAGTACATCAGCATCTGAAGGATCTGCACCACCAAAACCGGCACCTGAATTATTTTCTTCCGGAGAAGAAGAAGAAGAAGAAGAAGATGATGATGATGTTTTAGAAGTCCGACCAAAAAGAAAACGTATCATTCCACAATGGTCAACGTACAAACCATGAACAAAAAGTTGAAATCCATTTATTACAATCCAGCACATCCTGCATCGTTTTCTACTGCAAAGAAATTATGGCAAGCCACAGGAAAATCTATACCTCTAGCCAAAATAAAACTTTGGTTAAACAAACAACCTACCTACACGTTACATCGTCCTGTACGTCGTCGTTTCCGTAGAGATTTTTATCTTGTCAACAATATTGATGATCAATGGGAATGTGATTTAAATGATTTACAATCACTTCAAAACTATAATGTCAACAATATTGATGATCAATGGGAATGTGATTTAAATGATTTACAATCACTTCAAAACTATAATGACAATTACCGCTATATTCTTACAGTGATTGATGTGTTTAGTCGGTACGGGTGGGCTGTACCACTAAAATCAAAAAGTGCCGAGGATATAGTGAATGCATTTGAAATGATTTTTCAGGAAAGGAAACCAATTGTGCTACGTAGTGATCAAGGAACTGAATTTACCAACAAGACAGTACAAAAGTTTCTCAGGAAACACAACGTGCAACATGTTACAACAAAGGATCCAGATATTAAAGCCAGCATCGCAGAAAGATTTAATCAGACATTGAAACATCGTATGTGGAAATACTTTACCAAATATCAAACATACAATTACATCAAAGTATTGCCTTTACTTGTAAAAGCATACAATGAAAGTCGGCATTCCAGTATTAAAATGGCACCTGCAAACGTTTCTCAGGACAATTTACTGGAGGTGTGGCATAACTTATACGACAAAAAGCTACAACGTTCAAAACAAGATACGGATTTGTCTGTTGGTGATACTGTTCGTATAAGTAAAACAAAACGTATCTTTGACAAGGGTTACCTCGAGAACTGGACTTGGGAAATATTCAGAGTAAAAGCCATTGTACCAAGAAACCCACCAGTGTATCAACTAGAGGATTTAAATCATCAACTCATCGATGGTGTTTTCTACAGAGAAGAATTACAACCAGTACCGCTCCCTTCGACGTTCCTCATCGATAAAATATTACGTACAAGAACAAAAGGTCGCAGAAAGGAGTATCTCATCCAGTGGAAAGGATATCCTTCCTCATTCAATTCGTGGATTCCTGCAACTTCATTGAAGAAGAAGAAGAATGGAACCTGATCAAGATTTTTACGTTACACTTCCCAGTAATAGTTCCCTGGGTTATTTTCCAGAAAATACATTGACTTCATATATTACGAAATTACAACGACGTGTAGAGTTTCGCCAGAAATGGGATGTGGCAATTGTAGAGATTCATTATCCACATTCTTTGCTGAACATTAACAGTAAAAACAATAAAATATATTACAAATCATCAAGTAGTAATGATCAAGAACCGTGGAAGGTTGTAACGATCCCTGTACGCTATTATAACAATATACGGGATCTTATTCATGCAATTAATATACATCATAAAGAAACCAATTTATTTATATCTCATGACGCAACTAATAATATATGCCTCATAAGACATCCCAAAAAGGAAATCCATACTTCTGTACAAATCTCACCAAGTGTTAGTTTAATGCTTGGATTTGAACCGAAAAGTGATTTAAAAGATATGGAAAAGGGACAATATACACCGGATGTACGATTAGGCTTACCATCACAAATGTACGTCTATTGTGACATTATTGAATCTGTCATTGTTGGAGATACAATGGTACTCTTGCTACGAATTGTCAACATGGATCCTGTGAATCATACTTTTGGAAGTCATGCAGTACAAATCTTTAATCCTGCACATTATGTTCCGGTGGAAAAAATGAATTTTGAGCAAATACAAATCGATATAAGGGATAGCACAGGTCATCGTATGCCATTCACCTTTGGAACGGTGTGTACAAAACTACATTTCCGTCGTCGTCGTCATGACTGATCCGTACTTGCAATACTACCAAAAACAAGCGTTGTCCGGTATCGGCAACGTCTATGTGGGAAGTCCCTATCAAGCAGGACATGGCATTGGAAGTTTCCTTGGTGGCTTATTTCGTTCAGTGTTACCACTTGTGAAGCAAGGCGCTAAAACTGTGGGAAAAGAATTATTAAAATCAGGTGCCAATATGATTAATGATGTTGTGATCTCGAATCAACCGCTGGAAGAATCGTTTCATCAACGTATGCAAGAGGCAAAATCAAATTTACAAGAAAAAGCTAAAAATAAGTTGAAAACTATGCTGGGAAGTGGATATCATAAACGAAAATGGGATGACTGCTCTCAGTTTGAGGTTGACCTTCCAACTATCAACAACACCATCAATCCTACAAAGAGACGTAAATTATCACATAAGAAGAAGAAGAAATCATTGGCATCGTCACCAGATATTTTTGATTAATTCAACGATGGCTTTCTTACATCATCAATCCTGTGAATGTGTAAAAAGTGAATTGGACATTTTTTCAACGTTGCCCACGCAAACCAGTGTTCTGGACAATCGTATTATAGGCTACAAACCAATTAGTTCAATAGCTGAAAATTCACCAATAGAATTTGTAGTGAGTGGTAGCAGTGATGAATATATTGATTTACCACAAACCTTATTATACATCCAAGCACAAATTGTGAAACCAGATGGTTCATCCTTCACCAATACGGATAAAGCAATTGCACCTGTCAATGATTTTCTAAATGCTATGTTTAGTGAAGTACAAATCTACTTGAACAATAAACTGATTTCATTTCCGTCACATAATCATCCATATCGTTCGTACCTGGAAAAACTGCTCAATTATAGTGATGGAGCTAAAAATACACATTTACAAACAGCAATGTGGTTTCAAGATACGGCTGGTCATATGAACGCAACCACAAGTGAGAACAAAGGATTTCAACAACGCTATGAACTGACAAAACAAAGTATGAAATTCGATATGATTGGACATCTTCATTGTGACATTTTTAATCAAGATAAATTTTTAATTCATGGAGTGGAATTACGTGTGAAACTTATTCCTGCAAAACCAAACTTTTGTCTCATGGCCGGTGAAAGTGGTGTCAGTGCAAAAATCAATATTCTAGATGCATCGTTGCAGGTGAAAAAAGTCAACATTAGCCCTAGTGTCAAATTGGCACACAATAAAATTTTACAATCTACACCGGCAAAGTATCCTCTGACAAGGGTTCAAATGAAATCATTTACCATCCCGAAGGATATACAATCCAAAACTATTGATAACCTGTTTATGGGAACATTGCCAAATCGTATTATTGTAGGATTTACATCGAATGAAGCATCCAGTGGAACTATTACCACCAATCCATTTGAATTTCAACATCTAAACATTAATTTCTTTACATTGTACGTGGATGGAAAAGCTGTACCTTCAAAACCATTGCAACCCAACTTTGAAGAAAATCTCTACATTTCATCGTACCACACATTGTTCTCAGGCTCTGGCATACATTTTACCAATACTGGAAATACAATTTCAAGAGCCGACTACAAGAATGGATATACACTGTTTGTATTTGACCTAACTCCCGATTCTTCTGCTGGAGATTGTCACTATTGGAATTTACAACGACATGGAGCCATCCGATTGGAAGTTCATTTCCAAGAGAAATTAGCAGCACCTGCAAACTGTATTGTGTATGGGGAGTTTTCCTCACTCCTAGAGATAGACCACCAGCGCAACATTATCCTGGACTTTTAAATTAGAAGGTACGTATACGTTATGTATCATTTCCATTCACGATGTTGAATACATTACAATTAGCTAGTGCTTTAAACGGTAGTCCATTGTTCAGAAATCATTTTACTGGGGTATTTGCAAGCGATGAGTTGCCCTCACGGATTTCTCTTCCTCTGGCAATGATTGTAAATACAGATCCATCTACAAAACTAGGAAGTCATTGGATTGCAATTTATATTGATAATCGCGGTGTTGGAGAATATTTTGACAGCTATGGCCTTCCTCCTTATGTACCAAAACATGTTGCATTCTTAAAACTTCATTGTATGTACTATAAATATAATAATAGCCAAATGCAAAGTCTTGGTTCATCCGTATGTGGCTATTATGCTTATTTTTATTTGTGCTGTAAAGCCCAAGGAAAATCTCTGCGTGAAATTCAATATTTGTTCACAACAGTACCCACGGTTAATGATCGTAGACTGCTGCAATATACCTTCCAGGTAATTTTATCATATTTATCATTGCAAATGTATTGTTTAATCATCATCTATTTCTATACTAATCATCTTTTTCCTCGTTCTTTTTACAGAATTCACAATACGAAGTTTTGCAAACGGGTGCTATGCTGCAAAACATGGAAACAAATCATCACAATCAAGAAGAGGAGGCGGTCTAATGAAGAAACCCAGCTCAATATACAAACATTGTCAATACCTTAGTGTAACAAGAAAGAAAAAGAAGAAACCAGAAATATGAATAAAATACAATTTATGCTGACCTATGTGTTTTTATTGTTCATTCCACATACAACGTTATCAGATTCTCCTAAAGAACTGTGCGATATAAGACGAGAACCCTGTGCAAAGTTTCCACCTAATTCCTAGAGAACATTGACCAGGGACCTCGTCGCGCATCAAAACCAAATCATCGATCACGTGACCGTACTACACCCGAAGGGTCCTACCAAATTGAAAGGGGATACCCGTCCATACCTTATCAAATAGGATAAATTGAGTCAGTAACCGAACACGTGGTTGTACTTAAAAATTTGACAATAGGACCACCGAAACATATTGAGGTCCTGTACTATGCTTCAATTGGACAATTTCAGTGGACCCCCATTGCCAAAATTTAAGAAGGGTGTAACAATATACCCATGTCTTATGATAGGTAATGGACCCCTGTAATCATAGAATCTCATCCAAGGGGATAAAATGGACCAAAAAACCAAACACGTGGTACAACGTTTATATTTTGGCAATTTTGTACCCCTAAAAGGGAACGATATGGACCATCCAAATTTATCATGATACATATTGAGGTCCTGTACTATAATACCAAATGTTTAAATTGGGCAATTTCCAAAATTTAAGGGGTGGGCCAAGGTACTCCTCCCAAAATTTTAAAGGGGTGCACCAATGTACCCATGTCTTATGATAGGTAATGGACCCCTATACATGACCATATAACTATATAGGATAATAACACATCATCAAAGGTGATAAAATCGACCAAACACCAAACACGTGGTACAACGTATTGCTTACGTTTATATTTTTGGCAATTTTGTACCCCTAAAAGGGAACGAGGTGGACCACCCAAATTTATCATAATACATGTTAGGGTCCTATACTATAATACCCAATGTTTAAATTGGGCAATTTCCAAAATTTAAGGGGTGGGGCAAGGTACCTCTCCCAAATGTTTCAAGGGGTGCATTAATATACCCATGTCTTATGATAGGTAATGAACCCCTGTATACGTCCATATAACCATATAGGGTAATAATACCTCATCAAAGGGGATAAATTAGGTCAAAAACCCCCGAAATTTGAATTTTTGGCAATTTTTTACCCATGAAAGGGAACGACATAAACACCCAATACGGATAGAGATACATACTACGGTCCTAGGCTACCACACCAAATTTTTTAGATTTGGCAATTTTCCAAAATTTAAGGGGTGGGCCAAGGTACCCCTCCCAAATTTTTCAAGGGATGCATTAATATACCCATGTCTTATGAAAGGGAATGGACCCCTGTATACGCCCATATAACCATATAGGGTAATAACACCTCATCCAAGGGGATAAATTAGGTCAAAAACCCCCGAAATTTGACTTTTTGGCAATTTTTTACCCATGAAAGGGAACGACATAGACCCCCAATACGGATAGAGGTACATACTGTGGTCCTAGGCTACCATACCAAATTTTTAGATTTGGCAATTTCCAAAATTTAAGGGGGATGGTCCTATGTACCCCTGTCAAAATTTAGGGGGTGGGCCATGGTACCCCTGCCAAAAATTTAGAGGGGGTGGGCCATGGTACCCCTAGGTCATTGACCCCGGGCCAGGGACCCAGGGGCCAAAAAGTGTCCTAAAGTGCTGCCATTACTACTTCATAGCTTTTAATCATCCTGGATGTAAAGCATAATTTGTTGAGAAATTGCTACGTTTATACTAAGCCACTTACTTCTTCACCACTATATATAACGGAGGAGAGTCCCGTGGTGTTTCACTGATTTCCTAATTAATTTACTTCGGTGACTTTCCTTGGTGGAACAAAAATGTTATAACAGTAAGGATCTGGATGTTCGTGAAATTATCTGTTTGGACACACATAATCACTTCAGAGGCCTGAGAAACAATAAGAATTTCATTATTAATATGAAAATTTATATTTGTACATACAGAGATATGTTTTTCTAAACTACGGTTTCATTTTTCTACCTAGTACCTACACTTCTTCTGGATTGGACTACGACATTTTCAGCAGCTCCTCGTAAATTCTATCTCTGGCTCTCTCTCTCTCTCTCTACATATATATATATATATATATATATATATATATAGAGAGAGAGAGAGAGAGAGAGAGAGAGAGAGAGAGGGAGGGAGAGAGCGAGAGATACGTAGCATATAGACGAATGTGTTACTTGTAGCATACGCGAAAGTAATTCAATTTATGTTTAGGCTTCAAAAGTTTCATTGAAAAATATTTCATGTGCAGACGTTATTTACTTGTTAGTTACAAATTTTATTTGAAATAAGTTTAATTTATAATCATATAGATCTAACATAAAAACAGCAACGAAATACACAATGTAATGTAAAATAAGTCAAACGTAATAAATATGTCATTTTTGGTATGGCAAATAGCCGCCCCCCGAAAATGTATCTGCCCCTCTTTTGCCCCCGTAAGAACTTAAAGCTGGCGTCGTCACTGTAACAATATAGTATGGAGTTCTTGCATACTATTCATTGTTGTCGGAAAAATTTCTTCTTTTACTTTCCTTTCTCCACATCAAAGGATTACACCGAAAAGTTTACAGAATTGTTATGTTCTCAATGATTTTGCATTGTAAATATTGGCTTTAAAAAATATTAACACAGTATGTTAAACTTTCAGTTAAAGAGAATTTTCCAAGAATTGTGCTATATATTTTAAATTATGCTTTATGCTTTATTTTCTAAAATTATGCTTTTAAAACTAGTTTCCCAATGTGAGTGCATTTTGGCGTTCACCCAGTGTCGTGACCATAGTGCTCTCAAACAGGTCGGGTTGTCGGGTCGGGTCGAGTCGGGTCATCGGGTCGGGTCAGTCAATTCGGGTCACGGTTCGGGTCAGTCGGGTCGAGTCGGGTCATCGGGTCGGGTCAGTCAATTCGGGTAACGGGTCGGGTCGGGTCGGTCTTCAACCCGACCCGACCCGACCCGTTGAGAGTACTACTACACAGTAATAGATGTACAATAATATATTACAATTACAGTAATGTTTCCATGGTAGAAATTCATAGCAATGTGAAATACAAAAATATACATTTTTTACTATGTCTTGCAATTTGGTTGCTATAGAATTAATAATTTTGTTTCGATTTCTTCGCGGCACACCGGTTGGGAAACGCTGAAGTAGAACAACAAAAGCACCTTTTCATTTAGGTTTAATGATACAAAACTGTTGTCTTCATTTAAATAGAAAATATAAGATTCTCTTCCTTATTTACATAAAACAATACATATTATTTTTAGTTATTTAGATAGGCATATACGGAATAAAATGTATTCTTAGGACTGTTCATCACTTGAAGAACGCCATACATCACTATTACTGTTTCAGCTCCATAGTTACCAATGTGAAAACCGGTAATGGTGTATTTCTATCACTTCCGGTTTGTATATCATCTCCATAAGTGAACTCGATTCCTAATGCTTGACCCTTTGCATTCTGACCAGGTGGTGACCCATCAAGTAGTCCTTGAGATTGCTTGTCTTCTCCACAGATGGACGCAGGGACAGTGTAAATATGTAAGCGATGTTTTAGTAAACCAATCTTCTTAGATCAATATGTGTTCAAAATTGTAGCACTTTTGTTCATAAAATAATATTTATTCCTTTTTTCTATTCTCGTGAACATTCAAAAAATTCCAGAAGGAAAAAAGTCACATTCCAGAGAGGAATATTTTCTTTCTCGAAGGGGGGGGGGGGGATATTTTTGTCAGAGGAAATGAATGAAAACGCTGTCATTTCGTACAATGGAAAGAATAAACGATATAACGCATTTTAGTAAAAATTTACTAGCGTCAATTATGCTTTCAAATGAAAAATGCAGAAATTATTAGTTTCCTTGCTGTTTGGGATACAATCGGATAAATGGTGATCAGCTACTGACTTTCTAAGCAGTGATATTTCCTGAAGGAGGAAGGATGAAATGAATCATAAAATCAAAGATTGTAAACCAAGAATAGCGGAAAAGTTAAGAAAAAAAATCACCCAGTGGGATTCAAAACTAGGTTCAAAAGTGTTGAATTTAAGACAATACCTTAACATCTAGAGCTATGCAAGCAAGTGTAGAATAATTTTTCTGTTGTTTTGATAACTAAGGAACTCCTTGACAACCCTCGCATTTCTCTTAAGATTTTTATGTTTTTGGTCATAAAACATATGTGTTTCCTTTAAAAATGTTTCCTGTATTTTCCAAGGTACTTTGTTAAAGTAACATTATACTAAGTAACAGGCCCGTATCCAGGGGTCTAGGGGGCCGGTCCCCCTAAACTTTTCACGTTAGAGTTGCAAATGAACTATGATAAGGTAATGAACTATAATATGGTTGGATCGGGCCCCCCCTTACATTTTTGGGCTGGCTACCGACCTGCCAAGTAACAAAATTGGAGCAGAATACCTCAATAAGCAATGCGTTGTTGCGAAACTTACTGCTTTAATGGACTTAGAAAAATTTACACGTGTGATTATACTTTGCGGAAGTGTACTATTACTGCCATTTACGTATAGCCATGTCCACGAAATGTACTGGGAGCAAATATTTTTCACTTTCTCAATCTACAAACTCACAGCTCAATAACTCATATAGTTTTAAGCCGATTCGAAAGTGTTTATTTACAAATAGATTGACAATGGAGGATTTACGCGTCTCATCAATTTGAGTATATGTAAACGCTTTACACATATGAAAATCAATGCAGTAATTTCTAAAGTTTTAAAGTTGTTCAGTAGGAACAGAAGGGAAATTTTACGAAGCGTACAAGAACTCTTTTCTACTACTAAAAGTTTTTAGCCTTTATAAATATCCCATAACAAAATATCATATCGGAGATAGGAGTAAATATGTATAGAGTATATGTAAATATGTGAATCTGTTGTTGTTATGACCTTAGTACTGTTAGTTAATGTTCATTTAGCGTACTTTTTTACGTTCGTCCTTAAAAGTTATGTGAGTATTTATTTTTTGGCGTACTAAATTTTATTGCTTGCCTACTGTATTTTCCACTTGAGCTTTATGTAATTTTGCTCCTCACCGCTTTTCGTCTTATATTGTTTTCGCTCGCTGGTCACTTTGTTTACCTTGCGAATTTTCCATTTTCCTCACAAAGGAAGTAGTAGTGTACTCACGAACATACGCTGAGAGCAGCAGCTCTCCACGATGTGTTCAGTAAAAGCCAAAGAAACAAGCAGTCATTCCTTCTTAAACAAACCAAGCGTAGAGCAGCTCAATCAGGGGAATTCAAACAAGCAATCTAGTGAAGAAATGAAGCATAGAAAAAGGATGGAATGGACTATTTTAATCTTTCGGAACAGAGAAATGGAATAGGTTTTTCTTTTATCAAATCAGGCATGCATTAAGCAGGTGGATGAACGAGCAAAAATTACGTATGTCGGAGTTGAAAAAAAGCATATCACTGTTTAACTACAATATTTTCTTTTTGACTATAACACGTGTGGAGGAAGAATATGTTTCTTGTTAGAACTTTCTTTGTTTATTCTTTTTAATAGCAGTCTGATGTAAAAATAACAATCTATATATTTGTATTGTAAATTATTAAACTTAGTGTATGTATAGTCAGCGACAAAAATCCTTTCCCTTTGATAAAATTTATTTTGGGAATGACAATGGTAAGACTAGAACCTACAATGGTGGTATGGCTGGAAAGTACAGAGAATTACATTTTTTTAATTCACTAAATACTGTACTCAAATTGTCCTTCCATTCTGGAGCTATTTACGAAACTAATTTCACAAACGGAAATAACTGTTGTCGGTGTGTCAAGGACAACAAGTAGTAACAAGTATTGAAAGTTCACACATTTATAGTGTAAGCTCATACAATGGTAGTGAAGCAATTATTTACATAAGTTCTGCAGCAAGTGACAATTCTAATTTAAACCTAATATGTTTTGAAGTGATGCATAAAATTAGATGATGCTCAAATCATTTCGTTACTTTATTATTGTTTACTCTTGGTTAGAATTGTAGGTTTTATCCACATAAACTGAGCGGTAGCCTGACTATTGACCTAGTGTCTAGCCAGTGAAGCTTCAGTATACGTGTCTTCAGGTATGGTTGACAATAGAAAAATATTGAACGCATCATATTCTACCTTATAATGTAGATAGTCCCAATGTTAGAAAACTTCAACAAACAAATAAATAGCTAGGTGTACAAAATAAGCTGAACGGAATAATACAATTAAGAAATATTCCAGAACGTATGCATAGTATAAAATTAACTTTCTGTATGTACTTTAATTTTACTTTCAGCCATCTAGGTATATCAACCCAAGTTTAAAAGTCTATGATCAACTACACGATATTCAAACGGAAATCAAAACCGAGTATCTCTTACTGAAAAACTACGAGGATATGCTACTTTACTTATTGTGTTGAGTTCTGTCTGCAAGATATTTTTGACAAAGATTGTGTAGATGTACTAATGTTACACAATTCTCAATATTGATTCCCATGTAAAAATTCATTATTGTAAGATCTAGCATAGAACATGAAAATGAAATGAAATGAAATCTTTGAATTTTACGTCTCGCGGTTATGCCGGTTAGGCTAAAGGAGACGGTGATGATGAGTAATGAATAAAATGGTTGAATGAAGAAAGTGGGAGGAAACGGGAAAACCCCGAGGAAACCCACGCACACGGTGTTTGTCCACCACAAAGTTCACTTGGCTGGGACTGGGATCGAAACCGGGACCCCAAGCACCAGAGGTGAACGCTCTACCACTGAGCCACCGCGGTCACCAGCATAGAACATGGATTCAGCATCAGGTAAATGTCCATCCCTTATATTAGTTTTTTATTGTAGGCGAAATAGATCTGTTTCTGTATCGAATTCGCATAGTTTGGAGGTCTACTGTAGTTTCACAACAGTGAAACGAAACTTTTTTTTTTGAATCGAATCATACTTAACAACCCATAACACTCTATCAATGCCAGAAGTGGTTCAAATTTATTAGTTTTTCTGGTTTGAATATTAATTTTCAAAGAGCAAAACGGTAAGAGATATCGAGAAGTGTAGTTTTGGAATGGATTCAGCGTTATAATAGTATGCTGGCTCCATTTTCTGAAATAACTTTCATTAAAACCAGAAGTGGCACTAATCAATCATTTTTCGGTGTCAAGTTGATTTCCATAACACAAAATCAGTACTGGAGACTGACAAGCGGTGTTTTAATATCGATTCAACGTCTCAAGAAAATATAATATCACTACTCTGGGAAGCACGGTGTCTCAGTGGTAGGGTGCTCACTTTTGGTGCGTGGGTCTAGTCCAATCCCCGGCCAAGTACTTTTGTGGTGGACAACATTTTGTCCGTGGGTTTTCTCGGGATACTCCGTTTCCTCCAAATTCCTTATTCCATTATCATTTACTTTAATCATCGTCTCCCTTAGCCAAAAGGGCAATTGTGAGACGTTAAACTGAAGGATTTCATTTAATTTCATTTCAATATCACCATTCAACTAAGACCAAAAATGATAGAAATGAGCCTTTACTGGTTCAACGTTGATCTCAATAAAACAGAAATGGTAACGGAGAGCGACAAGTTTGTTTTCGAATCGATTCAACATTTCGGAATCCATTTTACCTATCCTCTTACCTCTATCCATTTTACTTTACTAATATTGAAAGCAGTAGAAATCAATTGATCCCGGTTTCGTCGTTTTATCACCAAAGAACGAAAACGGTAATGCATAGTGTCAAGCGGCTGTTTAGAATCGGTTCATTGTCGTAATAAAAAATCTATCTCCTCCCATATCTCTATTTTAAGGCCGATGTGTAAGAAATTCATTGCTTAATACATTTCATCTCTCATTATCTTATTGCATCCATCTCAATATGAAATTCAATATTTCTTCAATATGATAGCTTTGAAGTCTACAGTAGTTTCAGAACTGTAACAAAAATCGCTTGTTATTTTGTGTGTAAGAATGTTTCACAATTCGTTAGCATATTTCGTTTCTTTTCAATGCAGCAGCGAATATCGGTGCAGTAAAATCCCTTGAAGTATACTACAAATATCAATATATCACACGTAAAATAATTTAAAATTGTTACATTTTATTGAGATTATAATATTTTAAATTGCAAAATATCTTCGTATTTATATTTTTGATAACTTTTAACTATTTAAATAGTTATAGACAATTTGAAATTGTTTTTGTTCTAATTCGGGAAATTATTAGTTTAGATGATTACTAACATTTTAAATATTGTCAACATATGATTTGTCCTAAATCTTTACAAAATACACATAGAGTAGTTTCACAGTTTATTATTACTTTTTTTAATTTAACGTTATGATTTATGATGATTATTTTAGATTAAGAGAGACAACTTTGATGATAATGAACGAAATAATGGAATGAAGAAAGTGGGAGGAAACGAGAGGACACTGAGAAAACCCATGTAAATGCTGTTTGTTCCACAATCTAGCCAGAATCGAACCTATCACCTCATGCACGAGATTGCAGTTTCATATATACGAATCTAATCGTCATTGCAAAAGAAAAGTGAGAAAAATGTTCATATTTGTACTGACAAAAAAATTCTTTTTAAATACTGGATACACTTTGTTCACATTATCTACATCCGTGTTGGCATCACTCGGCACGCAAAAAGTCAGACAAAAGTCTACACGCTCAAATTAATTCTATTCATGTGAATTGTCCAAATTGACCCAAACGTTACTTGTCTATATGAAAACGTAACATATTATTGACTATAATACTCAACTATACCTATGAGCTCCCTTGTGGATGAATGGTTCTCTTACGCGTCTTTCGAATGAGAGAACCGGGTTAAATTCCAAGCTGGAGTTCATGTGGTTCGGATCCCACGTTAAGGTGTAAGTCTACGTCTTACATCGCCTCGCTGCTGAAAGAAATGCTAAACTTGAATGCCAAATCAAATCAACATATTTACGATCAATATATTTTCGTACAATTTGCACACATATGGTTAGTTTTATAGTACAAATTAATTTAAGTAAGTTAACCGTTAAATTTCAGCTAAAAAAATAAGGCCGCTAAGATCTACCATTTCTTAGTTAATGAAATTGTGAACATTCCTTTTAAAATTAAATTCCTTTGTGAAATGAAAGTGTATGGTTATATTTTGAAATATTCCCATTAAAGGCAATGAAAAAATGCAATCAACGTGTCATAATTTACAGTTAAATATAAAAATTTTGCTAACGGCTATATAAACTAGAATCTGTTTTATCTTCTTTAAAAACGTTCACAGTAAATTATCGTTGAAAATGAAATTTTACTTTGAAGCAAAGCGTTCTTTTATTTTCTTTGATAGACCAGATGTTATTCCATTCTTTTATTCAAAACAGAAAACTGTATAAATACGAAAGGAAGAATTTGAAATGGCGCTTTTTTCTTTGTTTTTTCTCGTTTCGATTGCAAGTCAGCACATTTTCTGTTTATTTAAACACAAAGAAACTTTTTTATTCAACTTAACTGAAAACGAGCCTCTTTCTCTGTAATTTTTGCCGTTGTTATTCTTTCGCAGTTCATTAGTTGCTCCTGTCTCGTTTAGTATGTGCAATGCGTGTTGGTGTTTGTGTGCTCCTCTTAATATTAAACAGTGGCGTATTCATTCTTTCCTGTTAGCCAAGCACAGAGTTGTTTGTTCTTTATTTTGCCCAAGGGTAAGCTACAGGAAGAGCACAGATTGAATATTTCAGAAATAACAATAGGAAAGGGAAGAAACAAAAGCATGTGTTAACACTAGTATTTCCTTTTCCCATATTCTTTTAACTTATTGCTCATTTCACTCGTTGCATATAGGCCAATTCTTTTTCTCGTTTTCTGAATATTACATACGGTAAGTAACTCTTGATATCAAACTCAAATGTAATACTAATACCTTGTTGTTAGGTGCTTTCTGTTTGCGAATCATTCTATATACCTACTGAAAGAGCATGTTTATAAAATAAGAATTACAGGATAAATAGGATATTATTTGAAAGGATGAATACAATAAAACTTAGAACAAACTTAATATTTAACAACCCCAACTATATCCTGTGCAGCTAACGTTTTACTTGGAGAAATAACCATCAACAGCAAAGTCTATCAGCGGTAGAAAGTCAACTAGAATCTATGTGAATTTAAAGCAGTGGCATTGCATTATGTAATTCACATGAGCACGTGAAGCACCAAGTACTGTGCGTCTTTTCACTGTATCTTAAGACATAAATTAGATTATAGTATCCTTTATTTCTTTTTCTCTTTCTTTCGTATAACAAATTACACTCATCAGTAGTTTTCTTTTACGCACACACACTATCTGCTTGCTTTGCCTCTTGCTTATATACTTTTCATCACAACATCACGTTCATAGCACGGCTACAAACGTAATGGACTGTCCTTGCGTATGTCAGAAGGTGTCAGAAGCAAAGCAAAGTGCAGGAACTGCGCTCTAGAGAATTTCAAAAAATGATTTGAATTTTCGTTCATGACAACTGTTGTTCACTAGTTTCGTCTTGCCACTCTGAGCATACACAATAAAACTATTTTGCAGTCTAAATACATCAAAATACAATGGTATAAGTATGTTTTATTGAATACTTATCCAATTGCTTTAAAAGAATGACCTTTCCCGTACTACTGAAAATAATTATCCTCACAGTTTTCTAATATTTCTTTCAACGTCATTCTTGTACTCAGTTATCTTCATTTCATATTATTTCAATTTCTTATAAATAAACTAATGAGAGAAGCGATATTACTGTTTTCCAAGCATAGATGCCCAGAAGATCCATCACCAAAGTTACCAGGATCTGGACATCTTTACTTGAAGTTCTGCTTGCATATCTGACAACGAAAACACAATATCTGAACGCCGCCCATCAAATTATACAGAAATAGGACTAACTCTTTTCAAAGAGGAAGGAAAACAGATGAGGTTGATGACCTTTATGAAGTTTCCTCTGAAATTCTCAAGTTTACTCTGGTTGAAATTGCATTTTAAGTTATTTATAAGTCTCTTTAATAAATGTCTTTGTTTCTCTAGACACATGATCCTCTCCCCAATGTTTAGAAGTAACGTCCTTTCTGCGTATATAACTTAAATATTTGTAAGAAACTGAATAGTTCATGGAAATAGTATTATAGTTTGTACAATTGCTACAAAACGTCAGATTTGTGCTTTCGAGACCCATCTACTATGTTTTGTTTATCGTGAACCTCATTTGCTTCTGTGCTGCGAGAATCTAAAAAAGAAATGCTAAAACTCTCCTTCCTATTTCGGTATTCTGTTTTAATATACTTTAACTAGAAAAACTAGTATTATTACACACAAGCATAATACATACAGAATTTTAGATGTATACGTATGTGGTAACTTCAGGTGTAACATTTATTATTTATTTATTTTAATACGACTTACTTTACCTCAAAGATCATGTTTGATGCACTGAAACATGATCTCTTCATTCTCTTATCCCAAAGCAGTATAAGTGAAGTGTTTTTGTTGTGTGGTGAGTAGTTCAAGTGCATTATTAATATATTTTTGAAGTGACTTAGTGTTTGATATACAGTATCTTTTATATAATTTCGTAGTGCTAGTTTTTCTCAACATATCCTCAAATATAGTGTTATTTACAGAAGTTCTAATTATTAATTATGTTTAACGGTTGCGAACTATAATATTTGCTACATTAGCAGAATGTGAAAGATGAGAAATTAAGAGGTTAGAACCTCGTCAGCCAAAGTTAAATGTAAGTCAGGAAGTTAAAAGTAAAACACGTACATATAATCGAAGCTTCAACACTGACTGGTACAAAAACACAAAGGTTAGCGGAAACCAACATGGCTTCAGAACTTTCGGGCACAGCTCGTTCAATAAACAGATTTAACTGATATGCATAACAATAAAGCAATAAGCTAATAGGTAACAATATGATAAAGACACAAGGCTGAAAAGTTGTTAAATAAAAATTACATTGTTTTGTTTACGTTGTCGGTTGTTTGGAGGGGATTCACAATGAACTGGAACAATTGTAACATACTTATTGCATTTAAGTGAGAAAGTAAAGAAGCATGAGAACTGTAAAATACACATTAACAACATGCTGAATTTAGCCAGTGTGAGAGTGCCAAATGTATTATCAAAATTTGATCACAGTTATTATGTTTTCATTAAGCGTCATAATGAGTTTGTAGAGAAAAACCGTCATATTTTCTCACTTTAAGTTGATTGTATCAAATTTTGTGGTGTGCATGAGCTTGATTTACCGAGCCATGACGAACCTGTAGATTCCGATAACCGTGGTGTTTTCCGTCGCTTGGTTGACTTTGTAAAGTGTCTTGATGCAGCAATGAAAGAACACAAACAAACCTCTGTATTTAGAAGCTATATATACTTATTTTTTGCAATACTAAATTATTATGCCACGAGACGCATTGATTTAAATATGCCGTATCAACAGTCGGTTATACTATTGAAGGAGATCTCTTGGACAAAATTATAGCCACATAGAAATTTCGATCCTAGGCAATTCAGACTGTGGAGCGAAGATTCTAGCTATGCAAAATTAGTATATTTAAATAAACAATCATATCTATTAATGTTTACCGTTATTCGGAAAGAAAAATCTAGTACATGTTTATACAGAGCACAAGACTGATTCTAAAATATATTCGTTATTATAAGGTTGTAGTTTCTTAAAAGTAAAAGATCAGTTATTCAATTAATATGTCCTCTATTTATTAGTTTTGAAACATACTAAGATAATGCTTTAGAAACTCTTACCGAAAACGTAGAAAAGAGGAGCAGTAAATCTATATTAGTTTTATCAAAACGTAGATTTACAATGAAAGAAAATATTCATGTAATTGTATTTATGTATGGAGGCGTGAACTGGCGCTTATATGTGTATAATAAAATGTTGTTAGTGTTTACTGTTACATTAGTGTACAGTAATACGTAATCATTTAGAGTTAGGAACACTAAATTGTTGTGCGTTATGACTGTCTTCTGTTAGTGCTGAGTTTGGTGATAATTTTTAGTGCGGTATCGGTGAAGTACAGATTAGTTTATGCAATGTATCAGACGTTGGTAATGTTAAACTGAAGACATCTTTGATATTTAAAGTGCAAATTGTGGGTTGTGCAGTTAGCTGGAACAAGTGTGTTCAAGACTACTAGTGTGTTAGCTATATGAGGAGTAACTGTGTCTAAAATGATCATAGAATGCAGAACCTGTGGCACGGGACATTACAAATTAAAACCATGATTAAGTAAGACGAATCGTCGAACATTGAAGAGAGTTGAGTTGATTTTAGTTTAGCGTCCCTTTCAGCAGCGAGGCTATATGAGACGTGGACCTACTGATTAAAGTGGAATCCGAAGCACATGAGCTCCTGCCGGGAATCGAACCCGGGTCTCCCACGCCAAAGGCGCGTACGCTAACCGCGAACATTGAAGAGAATCTCCACAAAGAAAAATATATTTAATGAATTACAACTGACTACGAAAACCAATCAACAACTAAAATGAATTTCTCTACAATCACGATTCGACAAGAACTGCTATACCTCAACATCGGCTGCTTTATCTCCCCGCTCTTCTTCCTTGCTAAAAATCTTGCGGGCGTCCCTGTATATACAGCAAAATTGATTTAAGCTAACTTTTGAGCCTACTACAATATTTATGTAACGCATTACATGATAATTTTAACAGAAAACTATTGAATTATCAGTGACGAAACACCGAGCAAATACATTAAAATACATCATAATATTAAAAAGAATGGGAATTATTAAACGTAATGTGCTATGTAGTATTAAATAAATCCTTCGAAGCTATATTATATTTTCATTAAGAGAAGAAAAGATTTTGTAGTAGTTAACACGCTTAGTGTGCAATTAACAAGCGCTTCTCCTTTTTCCCAAAGGGCCTATTCTTCTTCCACATCTTTCAATTCATCAACACCAGCCTCCTTCATAATCTTTATCTGCAGAAGCAGCCCTTAATTAACATCCTCCTCTCTAACTGCACACATCAAAGGCTGCTGCAGAATTTATTAAAACTCAACATAAGACTTAGAAGCGAAACCTCTTTGAACTACATACCGTTCTGATTCATGTTTTTAGTTGCTCTTCTTTTTAAAATCGTGGGGTTCTTTTATCTTTTAGTTAAACCTGGTAACGTACATGATTGCAAATAAAAGTCAAATATTTATTCAATTAAGTTAATTGAATTAAGATATACACACAATATATATATATATACCTGTACCTTTGATAAGGTCCTCGTGCATTTGAAATCTACAGGCGTTATACTTCGTATACTGTTGATTATTAGAAATCAATATGTAGTCTTAGGAATTTTGTAGATTTCAGGATGTTACACCGTTAAACTTCTTTAACATGATTCACAGTTTCCTTGCTTGGAAATGATTGTTCTCACAAGAATTTATGGATTGACAGGCACCATATCTAAATTTTCCATATCACTATTCAATCCTTTTTAAATAATGTAGTACCTTATGGAATCCTGTTCGAAATCGTTGTTCCATAATCATGATACAGTACATTCTTGCGTGCTATAAAACAAGAAATGGATACTTACGTTTATTACACGCCATATTTACTTCTATTTCCTACTACCAACAGAACATGTTAAATATATATGTGTGTGATTTTTCTTTATAGAAGTTAGAAAGATTCGCTAGAAGGTTGGCTGTCTATCTCTGTAAGGGGTCACTATTATTCTTTGCACAAATACGTCATTATTATTTTTTTGTTATTCTTCAAAACACTTGATGGACTCCTAAATAATCTGATATAAGCTTAATAATACAATATTTAATATTACTGGAACTTCTTATTAAATTCAATTATGTTTGTTTTTAATCATTCAACGTATATTCATGCTACAAAATATAATACATGTTATTCTATCAACTGTTTGCTTCATTTAATTCCTGACGAATCTAATGAAACTTTTGTTTTAACTAATGTATTTTGGGATATCCATTATGTGCTTCTAGTGGATTTGTATATTCTAACCACACTGTATTCTGCGGCGTATAAGGCAACAGTCCAAAAACTGAAGAGATCTGTTCCTCGCAAAAGAGGTCAACTGTTAGACAAAGTGGTAATTTCTTTCACGACAATGTACGTCCATGCTGGGATGAACCTTTTGCAGTGTGGAAGTGGGAAATTCTTTCTCACCCATCCTACAGATCATCGTTCAGAGAAATCATTTAGATAGATCTCTACTTTTAGAAAATATTTAGATGTGACTTGAAGGGGAATGTTACTGCGTAACAATGAATTCAATAAGATTTCTTAGGGATAGCAGGAATGGTTGCGTCTATATTAAATAATTTCCTAGCAACTTGTCCGCTAGCGAGTAACAGCTCCTCCTGCTTGAAAATTGATTCACAGAGGATTGTTCACAATTATAAGAACCAATCTTATGTAGACTCATTATTTTATTCCCTACTTCCCAATTGTAATCGATACGAAAGTGAAATTGAGACTATAAATAATCAAGCTATATTAGAGAAGATAATTAACAACATTTCACTTAAGTATGCTTTAAAATAAATAAATTTTCTGGTATATGTTTTGTTGATAAGCTAGAAATACTTTTTATACTATCGAAGTAAAATAACAATGTTTTGGGGCCCATCCGCCCTTATATACGGATAGTTTATTCTTTAAAGATGTGCTTTTTAGTAACCTCTCATGTGTTTAAGATAAACGTCATTACACTTCCTTCAGAAACCACAGTTCGCTTGCAGTTTTCACGTATGATGATGCTAAATGTTGGGGTACATTGTTCCAATGTTTACTCAATGTGTAAGATACAGAGAAAGAAAGAGTGAGACAGAGAAAGAGAGAGAGTAGGAGAAAAGAAAGTAACATCTGTACATAAACATTTCTCCATAATTCAGTGTGTTATCAATAGCACAAGAGTGTCAGGTTTTATGCAGAATGATCTGAATTTGTATTTGTCTTAGAATAATTTCTTTAACAAAAACATTTCTAGGTCGTATTATTTTATCCACTTACTTTTATTTTTTAGTGACAACTCTATTGAAATAACCATATTCATTAAGTAATCGAAACTTTGGCAAAATAAAACTTTTCACACATCATGACTGTAGTAAATACGTAAAATGTAGACGTATTTTTATGTCTATTTTAGAATGCTTTCATAATATGTCTTTACACATATAATAGAGTATATAGTAGGATATAGTTTTTGTATAAATAAGGGAAGTAAAATTAACATGCACGATACATAAATAAAATAACACCATACAGTAATTAGAATGACAAATATACAATTCTTTTTTTCCATATAGCTGCACAATATTTCCCAAACCATTTAATATTATATTTTAACCATCTCACATTTCTGGAATTCACAACTTTCAAATAACGCCAGATACCTATGCAACCCTCAATTGTCTGCAATTAATTTGGTTGCATACCATTCAAGGTTCAATTGGTTCATTTATCATTTTCTCAATTCATGTGTAAACTGAAACCGTTAACATTAGTTGTTCGGCCGGGCATTCGGCCCGCAGTGCATTTTTAGCCAAAATTGCTTGATTCAAATCTCTACTTGGTTATATTTAACATTATTTTGAGTTTATACACCAACCAACATGCGGTTACACCATAAATATGGTCCATTGTTCTATTTTAAATTAACATTTAAATAAGTTTTTAATTCTCAGTTACATTGATACAAAAGTTTTAAATCGGTAAATTGCCTGTACGCTAGCGATATCTCTTGGCGTCAGGGATACAAGCAGCGCAAGTACTGACATCTATTAGCGTGAATTTTTACTATTAGGAATTGGTGTCACACACAGAGTAAAGGACTGAGAAGTTTCCCTTTTGTAATTAGGATTAGGGAATATTAAGTGCGTTATACAGTACATAATTATAACAATATTGATAAACTTAATAAATTTGCTACTGCCGGTGTTGACAGAAGTGTACCAACCTGAATATTACACAAACACACACAGACACACTCACACACACACACACACACACACATATATATATATATATATATATATATATAGGGAGAGAGAGAGAGAGAGAAGAATAGCTATAAGATAAACAATAAATCAGAACATGGTTTAAAATAGTATTCACAGAGTTAGTTCTTTTTGTGCTTTCCTGATAAACTTCGTATATTTCTTATTTGAACTAATGAAGTTCGTATATTATTGAACTCCTACAAAAAGTGCAGCTCCTGGAATGAAATCTCTTCTTACTATCTCTCTGAATTTGTTATAATGTTGAGAATTTCAAACCTTCAATGACTAATCATTTAACAAAACTATTTGTTCAGAATGTATCCCATCTTTTTAAAATTTTAGACTTCACGTTATAAAAGAATACATTAGAAATGTCACTGAAAAAATAAATGAAAAGCTTTAAACACTACTTCACATTAATATTTTTTGAAAGTAAAAGCGAGATCATTATTTACTTCTTGGCATTGCTTACAAGGCTCGTATTGAAATTTGGATATTATTTATTCCAAACGAAACTTTATAACAAGATTTAAACCTGCAGTTCATATTTAGCATATTACGGAATCAACATGATAGGCTTTTAATATTCCTGCTTGATTTTCTCTCTCTGGACGTTTTGAAAGAAAATTACATTCTACAGTACTAAGAGTAGTGCAAGTTCTAGTTGAAATGTTATTCACATTAACGGAATATTTTGTAACAAACCGAATCGCCCTAATATTAAATGACAATGGGCTATTCTCTACCTAAAAATGTTTTAATTCGCTCAGTAATACTTGCGTTTTTAAATGCAAATTATTTACATCATAGCACTTTTTCTAAGTTTAGGAGGAATAAACATTAACAGTTGTATTCAATATAGTTTGAATGTAGTTTTTCGAAAGGTGAGTAACCCTTTTATTATATAAAATAATTTTCTCAATACTTGTACTAGGATAATGTAATGGGATTAAGAGGAAAATCTAGAATACCTTAGCCTTTTTTTGTAATAGAGAATATTACAAGCTACTATTTTTCAAGGTAGGATCAGATGTATTGTTTACCATCATTAGTATAGGTTTAGTTTAAAGCTAATACTTTTCGTTCTTTGTAAAATCACTTGAAATAGAAATAAAAGTTCTTTAAATCGTAGCTCATAACCATTATGAACAGAATGTTAAGCTGTACTTTTCTTTCAGTAACTGAAATGAATTCGTAACAGAAACGTATTAGTTTTGTGCCAGTCGCATGTCTGCCACTAATCTTAATTTCTAATGGCCAGAAATTAAAACTACAATAGCTAGAAGGCCAAACTGTGTGAAGCACAGTACACAGTACATTACTGTACATAAAACGTGTCTCAAACACAGAATATAATGTTTTACTTTCTTTCTTTTTTTTTTTTTACTTTCTTAAAATTCAACGAACATCAACTAACTTACCATACAAATGCATAAATAGTTATTTTGAAAATAAACATAATGAACTCACTATAAACAATAAGAAAGCAATTCTTTTATTACAACAATGCAAGGGACAATTTCACGGCATTCTTGTCAGCACGTGGTGCTCTCTGGCCCCCGGCCACAAATACAGTATAACATTCTGAGGCCAAAGATTATTTTTGATCCGAGAAACAAGTAGTAAGTGAAACCTCCGGGCGGTCTGAAGCAGTAGCTGAGTTGGAATGGCATAAAGTATGGGGTTCATAAGTTTTGTACTGAATACTACTGCATGCAAAGAGTGTGCAGAAATATCCACAGCTATCATACTACTGGGACCGTAGATTTATTGGGGTCCGAAAATTGAAGTTTGTGATTTCGATTCCTTTTTTTGGGGCGTAATATCTCAGAAGGGCAAAGTGCTAGGCCACAAAGTAATTCTGTATGTGGATAAATTACTGCAGAAAAATCACGACTCATATTCCATGGAGAAAAAGTGAGGACATGGTAAAAACGCGAAGAAAGCACGTGCGTGACGATGGTCGTAGCCTGGAAAAATTTAAATGTTTTGATATGTTTCAAACTAGATCTCAAAGACTACGCATGGTGCAGCAATTAGGCCCACTTTTGTTTGTTTTCAGTTGTGCAAAAGCTTGCGAGTGGCGTTTGTTCCATCTTTCTAGCTGCATGATCATTGGCACGTCCATATGATAAGGGGATTAGCTCCCCGTTGCACCCATGACACCCATCTTCGAACTAGACCGCGGTATTAAGGCACTTAATGTATCAGCAAAGTATCATTAGAATGCACACCCTCATTTATATAGCGTGTACTTTGAAATAGGTAAATTTTTTACAGTGCTGCTATTCCTTTTTTCACTACAGATATTTCAATTTAATTAACAATTTCTCTCAATAGGCTCAAAATCTGATTGGTATAGTGGCTATTGTACATCAAGTGACTACCTCTGCATTAGTTAAGACCCTGCAACTGCCCGCACGACCACGTTTCATAAGACAAAATTAACTCGCACAGTTTTTATATGTTCATGTGCGGGAGAATGCTCTTAACTCTGAAGGGAAAAAAGATATGTAAACTTTGGTTACGGAAATGGATTCAGGAGTAAATTCCAGTGCTATTTGATACCCCACATGATCCCCTTGTCATTTATCATATTTGACCGCGATTCAAGATGGCGATCATGCACTGGAAATATTCAAAAATATAGATGACCTATCCCAGTTTACAATGGTGAAATCAGATCTACCAAAAGGTTTTTATTTTTCTGAGAAAAGGATATTCTTGGACATTGCCTACTGGATTTCAAGATGGCGTCGGTGTAGCAGCTCAACTAAGCATTTGCTCATCTAGTGACTTACAACGTTACTTAGCAACTCGAACTGAATTTTGTCACTAATTTTCATCAAAATTCAGCTCTCATGGTTTGTGGACCTTCCTCGTCACTGACACACATGCGTCGAACGTTTCCACCTTACTGATTGCATGATACTATCAAACGATAGTGGTATGGAGTGTGCCTAGCTTATCTGCAATGGGACGGGATGAACAAATTTCCATCCTGCTTTCATGTCCCTGAGGAGTTAATCCAAACATGATGCTGGTCAATAGCCATGCGGCTCATTTTGAAATGCATTTAGCGGAATGAAATGTGAAAAACCAGTAGGAAGTGGTTAATTCATTCACCATTCCTGTATTATTATTGTTTTTGCGTGTTGATGGAGGAAATGTCTCAGTTTGAGTTCATAAAGAAACATCACTCAAAATTGTGTGTCTTTCATTATACATTTCATGCGACCTTGTTCAACAACTCACTACCTCATAATTGTCTGGAACCTCAGCCTTTTTGCTTATCTATACTGAATTTATGTCGCTAGACACGTGATTTTTCTTCATTCATGAGTTGTGTTGCTGATGTGAGCTTCCTACCAGACGACGAAACGGGCCTTCAATTCTCACCAACACAAAATTAAGCATCAAATTAAATAAAAATTGAAAACGCCATCTTTTCTAATGCCGTCCAGTATGTTGCAAAGTAAACAAGCGACATCAGAATACGAATGAGAATATTTCGAATCACATATGTTATTTATTCTTCTTTCATTAAACATTTTAAAATTGGATTTGGAATTATGCATATTCTGAATTAAAATTTCAGTCAACTTGAAGAAACATAAGAAGAAAAAAGTGAAACAGATAAAATGAATAATACAAGCTGATTCAAAACAACCTTCTACAACTGACAGGCGAATAAGACAAAAGGTATTGCAAATAGAAACTTGTTTATTCGAAAATATAAAATGGTATTGTAAAAGTTTAGAGTTGCTTTGTTCTGGTTTGAATTACTCTGTTCTCTTGTGTGTTGAAATGGCATATCAATTGACAATAAAGTTATTGTCAATAATACCCAATAAAACCCAGTAAAATCTCCTACTTGTTTATCTGCTCTAACGCCATCAGTGGTCATAACTTTCACTCACCACTCTCCTACTGGTTCCAGTTGTCATTATGGTTTTAGTCAGGAGTTCATTGTGCGTAAGCAGACGAAATGTTTTTTTTTTTTTTTTTCGAAAACAGCATTTCTGTTATTACTGTGCAAAGAGCTTTTCGCTTAAAGTTTGCTTATCCACGTACTGGAAATACTCCTGATCGAAAGAATAACTTGCAGTGGATTGACAGTTTTCCCGCAGCGGGTTCAGCTCGGTGTTGGAAAAAAAATTAATCTCGCCGTCCTAGAAGTGATTGTATGTCTAACAATATTGAGTAATTACAAACTTAGCTGTCAGAAATGAAATGACATCAAATCTTTATTTTACGTCCCACGTTAATGCTCTTTAGGATAAGGGAGACGGATGATTAAGGGAAGTGAATGATGATGGACAAATTGGTGGAATGAAGATGTGGGAGGAAATGGAATTACCTTGTGAAAACCTAAGAATACGATGGTTTCCACCCCGGATCAAACCAGTGTCACCACACATCAGAGGTAAGGGCTCTTCCACTGACCCACCGTATGCAGCCTTCAGAAATCGTCTTCAAATTGTATTGTCAATTGTTTCATTTCAAATCGCAATAAAGTGATTACAAACTGTTTTCAGTACCATTTCATATTTTTGAATAAACGAATTTCTACCTACAACACTTTTTGTTTTATTAGCCTTTAAAATGTGAGAGGTCATATTGGGTCACTGTGTATAACAATACTTTTTCTGTAATGAGTATGACGTATGAAATAACACAATTTTTTGTAAATCATTTAAACAAATTTTGTCAATACATGTAAGTAGCGAAAACGATATAACAATAGCTGTTATATACACTTGTAATATATATCAGTTCTTACTCATATAATATTAAACGGAATGAGATTGCATCTAGTACAACATGAAAATTCTATAACATATTTATATTTTAGAATGCCAGATAAAATGAAAGTTTTCATCTTTAATTTATTGTTCTACAGTTTCTATTATTATACTTCTATAAGACACAGTTTGAAATTTCAAGAATTCGAATATATGTACTTAAGACAAAATGTAATACCATTACAATATTTCCTTTTTAGCAAGTGATACCAACGTGTAATAGTTACTAATTAAGTTAGTGAAACGTAAAGACTCATTGGAAGTTTAACTTAAATTTGTATCCAATTCAAAAACGGGATAACAAAAGATTGTGCTCAAATTTCGCACTGCAAGAACAGTTAAACAAAGCTTAGAAACTTTAAAGAAATTGAAAGTGTTTCTAATTTACCACAAAATAGTGGACTTGAAGTCAGCATGTTTGTGGCTGTATATGGAAGACACGCATTTTGTGTCCCACAAGTTTTCTAGATTTGAAGTTCTTCGTCTACTGCTTGTGGGTAAAATCTTAAGAGAAAAGTATATGCTGAAACGAGTTTACAATATGTAACTGAAAAGAGTGCCTTTATATGGCTATCCAGAATCATTAACACACTTTCTTTTATTCTGGAAGGTGATTGGGTATCAATAGAACATAGTTTTAAGTCTGATGATCAATATCAGTATCTTTTGATGAAAATATGAAGTTTAAGGAACACTTTATATGCAATTTCATGTAGACGAGACTCTCTATTTAGTATCCATGATACTCTTTTAAACGCGAAGGAACTTTAAAATCATTCTTAAAGTATAATGATTTCGAAATGGTAAGAATGAAGAGTAATAGATTTTTTCAACACTCTTTGTTGCTAGGCAATTTAAAAACTACTCTAATTTGAAGAGGACAAATATGTATAAAGTTTGTTGCTTCACAAAGAGGAAATCAATAGAGCAAAACAATTGTCACAACTGAGTTGTTCTGATCATTTATATGTAACAATGAGTGCTCACAAAACGCGGAACATTGGGCAACAGTTTCGAAGCAACGTGCATGAAGTCTTCAGCAAAATTAGGGTAATGTGATAAAGTAACTTGTAACTTTATTTTGGCTTCCAAACGTTGAGTTTTCCTACTTACTTGATACATACATCTATCAATATATATATATATATATATATATATATATATATATATATATATATATATATATATATATGTATATATATATATATATATATATATATATATATATTGTGTGCGTGTGTGTATATGTGTGTATGTGTGTGTGAGTCAGTGAGTGTCTGTGTGGTGAGAGAGAGAGAAAAAGGGAGAACCGAAAGTCACTAATGCGGAAAAAGCACAGCTGGTCCCTACTGCATTTTTTGTAACCCTTCCAATTCACAGTTCACGTTGAAAACACACACACATTCACGCTTATTTGGCACTGTAGAGAGAAAAATATCTGGTTTTAAAGAGGTAAAGAGGAAGAGAAAACAACTTGTTTATAGGGACGAAGGAGAGGCTGCGCATAATATAATATGATCAATGCTTGTATCGCAGATTCATTCTTGCATATGTATCGGAAAATTTAGTGCAATTAAAATTAGCACCGTCATTTACATAACTAACTGAAATAGAGAATGTAAACAAAACTTACAAAAGGAACTTTGTATAATGAAAGGGAGAGAGAGATTGAGGGAAGACAAATTGTTCCTTGTTATACAGTTATTTAAGTTCTTTTATATAAATTAAATGAATATATATATATATATATATATATATATATATATATATATATATATATATATATATATATATAGTTTTCCCCGCCATGAATTCCTTCAAACATGTACATAGCTAATACGTACCTCCATCAAGGGTTAATTCCACAAGTACACGGTTTAATTTGTATACAAAGCCCCATTGTTGATGCACACATGCTTCATTTTCATACGTGATACTCCTGTGTAATATGTAGTTCAGTTAAACCAATTCAATGACTATATGCTATTAGGAATGGTTATATTGCTAACGGCATTGGTAAACTGGTGTAACATATAGTATATGTAACTTTCATGGTTTTAAAACTTATAGTGAAAATGAAGCATTTCATAATAAAGTATATTAAATTTATATCAAATTTAAGCATTTTTTATTTAGGAAAATATAATACATATTCATGAGTGGTGGCTCAGGGGTTGAGCGTTCACCTTTCATGCTTGGGGTCCCGGGTTCGATCCCAGCCCCCGCCAAGTGAACCTTGTGGTAGACGAACACCGTGTGCGTGGTTTTCCTCGGGGTTCTCCCGTTTCCTCCCACTTTCTTTATCTACCATTTCATTCATTACTCATCATCACCGTCTCCTTTAGCCTAACCGGCATAACTGTGGGACATAAAACTCAGAGATTTCATTTCATTTTCATGAGATCTAGTGAGGTTAGTGGTTTCACTTGAAATCGAGAGTCCAAATTTACCATATATGGTTACAAGCTAACTTAATCCAGACACTTCTTGACTTTTATTTAGCTACATCACGCAAATATTCGGTTATTTACTTAAATATCATTGGTTCTTGCCATCTCAATTTCAAATTTTCCTCCCATATTTCAAATTAATATTTTCATCATAATGAATCTAACTTAGTATTGCTATATATTATCTGGATCCAGAGAGAATTGATGTATCTGGTGTTTCATAATAAGTTAATGTTTCCATAGAACTAAATTTATCGTAAAGGCTATCTTGAGGGCACTGACATACTATGTTATATAATATATTATATAATATATTATATAATATATAATATATAATATATTATATTTATCATAAAGCCTATTAAAGAAGAAATAAGTATCATGTTCGAGTTAGGATTAGGATTGAGATTTCCGGGCTGTCGGCATCAATGGCCATTTAGCCCGTCACTTTTGAAGGAAGACGTCCCTCGGCGAGCAAACTATCCGGTGAAGGGGAAGGAAGAAAGCGGTCTAGGACCTATAACTTAGGTACCACCCCGACATTTGCCTGGTGTAAATGAGGAAAACCCAGAAAAATCTCATTTAGGGTGGCTGGCCTGAAAAAGCGTTTTATACTTTTTCGACCGAGTGCCCCCAGCGGGAATCAAACTCAGGATCGCTCCGACCGAAGGCGAGAGCGTTAGCTACTACGCTACGCAGGGACACCATCATGGCCGAGTATCACGTTGTAATTGTTTAATATAAATTTATAAACAGCAAACTGATGATCAAACAAATATATGGTATAGTTTAATCATTATACATATTTTATTCCGAGTGTTCCAAAATCACTGTACATTAACATTCTGGTATTAGAATTGGCTCAGTTGTGTTACTTGAAAGTGTAGATTTAGGGGTAGTTGTACAACATGCGACATACAGTGTAAGACTAGAGCTTGTCACAGTAGTATTGAAACTAGTATTGAATACATTTTAGATCTGATTCTATCACTGGAACAAAATACTTTTCCGTCTCTACGAGATATCACTACACATTATTGTATCATATAGCTTGACATTTGCGTGTTAGCTTTAAATAACTTCAAATGTTTATTTACTAGTTTCTTGTGAAATACGAGAGTTAAAATACTAAATACGTATATCCTCACAAGAAGTTTCTGTACCAAAGAATCCATTGAAAATATGTCTAAGAAACGTAAAAGTAAAGTATATCAGTGTATTCTTCAAAAATTACTATACCAGTGTTTGATCAATTGAACATTTAAATATTTTTGAAATGTATAAATAAAGTGTGGAATTTGAAAATAAAATCGTGGGTAAGTTATTCGATACCCAAACGAAATAGAAAACTGGTGAAAGAAGGGTATTATACAACTGGTCCTCCATAACATTACTTATTCATAATCAAATACCTAGGTTTATTCGTCATATATAAAAGACGGTTTGAAGTCTAAAATATTTCTGTAGCCATCAACATTTGGATTTACTAAGGTGTAATGAGTGAATTAGTGATTTTCGTAGAAGAGTCATTAGTGTTAAAGTGTATGGAAAATACAGATAAATTATAGGTAAAAATAATTGAAACAAACAAAGATCAAATAAATGAGGGATGAAAAATAAATGATGACTTTGGAAACACTTAGGAAAAATAAATAAAAAAGAACTACTATAAGAAAAAATATGGACTACTAATATCCGTAGTTCCAGTGAACAATTTGTCTACAAATGAAACTCGTTCTACCGTATTTCTTTTACTAATTTCCTCTAAATAGATACCAGTCTCGAAAAGTGTTTCTATAATTTATAAAGTTTTAGGTCTTAGTTATACCTTAGTTCTTCAAGAAACAAAGACCTACTCAAATTTGTTGATTCATACAGAAATTTAAGAGAAATACAATTGTGAAGGAAAGCTTAGTGTTTTACTAGTAATTTAGCAAGAGATTCAAGAAAGTAGATCGGACATCCTTCATAGTTCTCTTGTAACATAATGTTAAGAATAAAAGACATTCTTTCACATCCCAACTCCGTATACATTGAGGATAAATGATTGTACAAATCCAGCAAAAGTAGCCCTAAGCATTTGTGTGTACAATATACTTTCCCAACATCTTTGAAGTGAGGGGCAGGTTTGAGAACATATACAATTTATTGAAACTTGTTGCATTCAAGTTACAGAAATAGTCACATATAACTCATTCAACTTCGAGGTACTTGACAAATAAATTGTAAGCGAACATTTACTTTTGTTGGTGATAATTCTCAGATATTTTCTGTTATTACTGATTTTGTCTTAATATATTTATAAGATATATAAATATATAAAATTCACATGTTTTAAATCCAATCAGGTAAAAACCATCCATATTTATGAGTCCGAAGTGACAATTTTGAGCTATTGCTTATCACAACTTGATTTTCTAAACTTATTTTCTTGAGGCGTCATATAAGCATCTTGAAGTTCCTTCACATGTTCATTTCTCATCACTTAATATGTGTTATGATAGTGTAACAATAGGCTACAAAGTAACATTATATTGAAATTTTCTTTTCTGTGTACGGTGTCTCAGTCACATTAGTAGTAGAAAGTAAGCATACACAGTCTCTATCCAATTCAAACACAACAAATTAGCTAAAATCATGAGCAAAAGCACTATTTTGGAAACAAGTTTTGTAAAGAAGCTTCATCTTTAAAATCAAAATATTCCTACTAATATTTTGGAATTAAAAATATTATATTTCTTGTACTACCTGTTGCTAAACATTTAAAAGATGCGATTTTGTGCTATATAAAATCCATATATATAAGGAGAAAGAACTTATATATATATATATATATATATATATATATATATATATATATATATATATATATATATATATTGCATATTATTTACTTATGCTATATGACTTACAGTTAAATTTTAAACCAGTTTTCACATCTCTATTTTCTTTGTTCCTGGATGTTTGTCAGGTTGCCGGTACATAAAACAGCTCTTCAGTATGGAGCACTAAAGGAAACATGTTTTCAGAATATTTCACACAAAAGAAAGTTACGGATAAGAATGAGGGCATTAAAGAAAGAGCACAAGCGTCCAAGTTTTCCGCTGGAAGTGTTAGCAAACGCGTTTTATTGTTATCGCAAGCGATGCTTTTACCATTACTAACTTCAGAGTAGAGGCAATCTGGCCTCCTTCCATGCTACAGACCAACAGCAATTACATAATTTTATCCAGCTAAAAAGGGTAGATAGTTATATGCAAGAGAACCATTATAAATAAGGTGAGGTTTAAAGACGAAGAAAAACTGTGAAAATAAAATAAATATTTTAAGGAGATATTGAGAAACATATGATGAGAAAGATCTAACCAATAATGTATTTATTCACACGTTAAATATTCTTTTGAGCCTCCATTAATCTTTTAGTTGTATATACTTAACACGAAATAATTATCATACACTCTATCACCACCTTTTTTTAAAAATCACATTAGGATAAAACATCTCTATTAACGAATCATAGTTGCAATATATTTATACCTGCTTTGTAAACAAGCTAATGATGATAAAAAAAGGCTATTTGGTTGTTATATCACGTTAGAGTGTATTATTTTGGTTTTTCATTATCGACTAAAATCAATGTGTAATGTATGTTGATTGCTGATAATACCATTGGAACATAAGAAAGACGCTGAATGGAAAAGGTAAAAATCAGATAAATCACTTTGGTTAAACGAATGCATTTTTAGTTAACTATGACACCATAATCTTAGTAGTACATACTTTAGGTTTTCCAAACATTGTAGTTGATATGTTTGTTAGTTGTATACAGGGTGTTTCAAAACAACACCGACAATGTTTGGATGGTGATTCCTGACACCAAGATAGGACAAAAAGTATAGACCTTTCTGGGTACACCCACGTTAGTTGCCCACGAAACGAATTTTGGAGTTATCTCTTGCGGAAAAGGTGCCGTGAAAGTGTCACATCGTCTCCAAAAGCTTATATGTTTCTATTGGAACAGCTCTGTATCGTATATTCATTGCGAAATAACCGTCTTCTCTCGTCTTCTATGTAACACTGCGGGGTGAAAAGTTCTCGGCCTGACCCAGAAATTGCACTCCAATCAGCAACATTTTATTGTTGCCTGGGGGTGCTTTTCAGTTGTTCGTATAACAAGTGTCAGCTTGTTCTCTCAAGTAGTTTGTGTTTAGGTATTGTTGCAGTTAGACGTCTTGCGTGTTAGTTGTGAAAATGGATAAACTTGAATATCGTGAGGTAATCAAATTTTTCGTTTTGGATGGATTAACCCCTACGGAAATTTATCCGAAGATGACAAAAATTTACGGGGACTCTGCTCCTTCCAAGTCAACCGTTAAAAAAGAGCCACTGAATTTAAACGTGATCGCACATCCCTCGAAGTTGATCCACGTGAAGGAAGGCCGAAAACCGTAACCACACCGTAAACATTCGAAAAAGTGCATGATATCGTGTTGGACGACAGGCGAGTGAAGGTGAGTGAGATAGTTGAGAGTATGGGGATATCGGAGGAACGGGTGCAAAACATCTTGCACAAAGAACTAGGGATGCGAAATCTCTGCTCAAGATGGGTGCCGCATTTGCTGACTGCAGACGAAAAGCAAATGCGAAAACGATTTTCGAAGCAATCTTTGGACTGATTAGAAAGGGATTCGGCTGCTTTAGTGCGGGGATTTGTGACAATGGAGGAGACATGGGCTCACCACTACACGCCAGAAGTGAAACAACAGCTCAAGCAGTGGGTGGAAGCCGGTGGCGCAGCTCCGAAGAAAGCGAAGACGATCGTATCGACTGGAAAGGTCATGGCCAGTGTGTTTTGGAATGCGAAAGGGATCCTGTTAATTGATTATCTTGCAAAAGGGAGAACAATTACAGGCGAATATTACTCCAACCTTCTTGATCAGCTGTATGCCAAAATTCGCGAGAAGAGGCCTGGATTGAAGAAGAAAATCATCTTTCACCAAGACAACGCACCTGTGCTCAAGGGTGCATTGGTGATGGGAAAACTGCGGGATTTGGAATACGATTTGATTGGCCACCCCCTGATTTCCTGATATTCTCCTGATTTGGCACCATTTAACTTCTATCTGTTCCCAAACGTGAAGAAATTTCTTTAGAGGTCGTGGCTGACTATTTTCACAACCTTCCAAACTCTCACTTCCGGAAAGGAATGCTGATGTTGGAGAACGCTGGACCAAGTGTATTGAAGTTGAGGAAGATTATGTTGAAAAAAAATCATTTTTGAACTAAATTTCATTATCAGGCCGAGAACTTTTCACCCCGCCCTCGTGCAACCTGTTATTTGAAACTAAATTAGGATGTAATATAAAGAAAACTTTATTATATTTTCCAAAACTAACTTTCTTAATACGTTGTAAATCTTCCAATATAATAATATTTAAGTCTCTAAATCTTCCCAGGTGTTTGAACTTCAGAATTTTTGAAGTATTCTTATCGTATCGTACGAAGTTTGTCTTCAAAACAAACAAACAAAAAAAAATCATCTAAGTCAACAGAAAAAGGTTTACACACTATTCATTTTTTACTAGTTCTTGTTTCTAACAATTTGATTTTTCAAACTATTGTAGATGTTAGTATATTGCAAGGTTTATTTGTACTCCCAACACCATGGACTGGATGTAAACAACTTTAGACGACAATCACGAAGAAGACATTGTCCACTATCGTCAACAATCATTAAGGAACAAAGATTAATGAAGTCAGCAACATTTCTGGATAAAAGGAGCCAGAACACCCCAGACGGCATCATTCTCCACCGATTGATCATCTACCACTTTCTAGGGCTTCTGGTCTCTGAGTACTCCTTTATCCTTACAACTCTCTACGACGCCTGGTCTCTGAGCGTTTCGTTTGCTAGGACGCCTGGTCTCTAAGAAACACCTCACTACTCTCTAGGACCCTAGTCTCTGAGTTTTATACCCCTCTCTAGGAGATCCGGTCTCTGAGAGGTACCTATATACATTCCTTGGCTGTATGAGCCTTGGATCCTGTCACCCTAGGACGCGTGGTCTCTGCGTTCCTACAAGCTCACCAACAAAGCCAGAAAATAGCTTAGAGAAACTTATATTTGAACTGTAATTATTGTTACTACTGTATATAAGATATTTTTATAATAAAAAATAATTAAGGAAAATCCAAATATTTTCATGTAATATTTTTGCCCTACCCTAAAATACGGAATTTTAAATTGTATTGAACCCTTTATTCCATCTGCAATATTGCATGTAGAAATTCTACTAATACACGAACTCTTTATTTTGAATAAAAGTTTACTATTATACTTACGAATCAATTTGATAACAAGCATAACATAAGATAAAACAGTTTTTGAAATGGCAAAGTAATGTTGAAGGTGTCAAGGATGTATAAATCGATAAAGTATTTCAGCTTCAGTATGCAATAGCACATGCTCGTCTCCCTGAAGATTGAAGTCAGATGGATAAACAGTGGATCAAAGAAGCTCTGCTGTGATGTTGCTCATACATACGAAATGCTCTTCACAGAAGTAGAAAGACAAAGATAGGATCACAAAATTCGCCTTTTTATACGTAGCTAAGAATATCCATCTCTCTCTCTCTGTCCTTCTCTTTCTTACTGTGACTCTTCTCCGTACAAACTCCATCAGGTTGGATTTTCGTTTAGTCTGGAGCAAAGTGCCTTACGAGTAATGGCTTCGGAGGCTTTATAGGTTATCTGCCAATTCGTGTGGATAGGATCTTATCATCTTCCGCGTTGCCGAATTGTGTTTTTCCTAACTTCCTCTTGGAATAACGAAGGAGTACATACTTCCCAACCTAGATGGGTCAACGCTTAAAGAGATCGACACAGGGTAATCGATGTTAGTCATTCGTATTCTCAGTAATGCATAAGTAAATGTTGAAAGCACATTGAAGGAGGTGGAATACATTTTTAAAATTCATTATACACTTTATATAATGTATAAAATATCTGATAATCTAATCCCTTACGATAGTTCTTTAATGTAAAGTTTAGTTGTCCCCTAAAAGCAGTGGTGCTATTCTAATTTTTTAACAACCTGTTCTCTAATATATATATATATATATATATATATATATATATATATATATATATATATATATAATTCTCTTGGTTTAATTTTCAAATTGTGGCCAGGTTTAAACATATACTTTGTTTGGCATCTTTCTTTCACACTTGGCTTGGTGATATGTGTAACTGTGTGTGTGTGTAGGTTTATCTCGGTATAACAAACGGTTCTGCGAAGTCGAAATATTTTAACAACCGGTTCGCCCGAAACGGTACGAACCAGCTGAATAGCTCCACTGCCTAAAAGTATAAGCCTTAAATTCTTCGTGATTTTATACCAGATATCTCAATAGTGATGTGCCTACTGAATTTCTAAATGCTGTATATAAGTTTCTAAATACTTCTTTGGACAAGAATTAAAATAGTGGCTTCCAATAACAATATATATACAACATTGTTAGCAATCAACAGTGAACACAAGTAATAAATGAGACTGAAGCGATTTGGTTAACAGTTAGTTCAGATTATACTGATCGTCATACTTACAGTTTTACTTAGTTTTTCTTTCCCACTGTTTTATTCTCTAGAAACTGTACTCTATGGATTTATGGAACACGTGCTACTACACATTGAACGTATAAATAAAAGTATCAAATGAGTAAAGGAAGTGGAGATGTACTGTAATTTCTCTTTTGTTTTTCAATAACTCCGTCATTTCCTCGTGCACAAAGCCAGATTGCTTTAAATGTTAACATGGTAAGTGAGCAAGAATAAGATCTATATATATAGAAAGAAGTAGAAATGAAGAATATATAAGAAATAGGTTATATGAAAATAAAATTAAGAGACATAGAACGCAATTGCATTTAATAATTTAATAAACGCATTGTAATAAAATTAATAAGTAATTAGTGTATATTGTATTACATTATATATACGAGGGTTGTAAATAAAGTACTGGCAACATACACTTGTGTGTAAAACTTAGGGACCAAAGTAAGTTTCTCATGTTGTGTCACTTCTAAGTGGCATAGATTGGTGAAACTTGAAAGTAGTACTACTGTTGATACAGGAAAGCACAGAGAAAAACACATGATTATAAGAACAAAAATGGTACTTTTATACAGGAACAGTATTGTACACAGAAGTACTGCAACTCACGATGGACCCCCTGACTTTGTAGAAGGAGTAAAATGGTCCAATGACATTAGTGTATGCTCTGTACCGTGCTCCCATACTGCTCACAAAAATGAATGAGTTGTTAATGGTATAGAGTTAACAACTACGGAATGCTCCTTGCTGCATTTGAATGTGCTGCTAAATATCTCTTTATAGCATCCCACACGTGATTGATGTTATTTAAGTCAGGAAAATGAACAGGCCAGTTCATGAGCTGAATCATTCATATTCGGTCATTATCGTTCATAAAAATGAGGTCAGAGCCGATTGCACCTTTGAAAACATGCACATGTAGAAGCAGTACAGTGTCACAATAACGTAGACCGATGAGTGTGCTGCGTTCAGAAACTTGTAGGTCGGTACGCTTATGCAAAATTATTGCTCTCCACACACCAACACTTGGATCACCAAGATGAAATGTTGGACAATGTTCCTGCTTGCACTCTCTTGCCAAATAATTGTACGTTCTAAATTCAGTACTCACTGAATTTGCTCTCATTGAAAAATGCAACACGACCACACTCTTGTTTGATCCAGTCCTGATTTTCTTGGCACCATAACAAACGGTGCCACAGATGTCCAGGTGTCAACGGAACACAACGTAATGGAAGTCGGACAAAGAAGAGCACTCCATGCAGTCTACGTGCCAGTGAAAAGAGCAAGATTGGGTGACTTAGCCTATACTTGCAATTGAACCCACAGTTTGAAATCGATCCCTTCTTGCCTGTTGCACAATGTAGCGATTGTTCGCTTCTGTAGTTGGCCGAAGTCGACTCCTGTCTTTCGTTTGCACAGTATTGATTGTCGCTCAAAATATTCCTGATGCACGTGAAATAATGCTATGGGTAATACCGAACTCCTGGGCCACATACGTCACATAAGTCTTTCTCGATGATTCATAACCGTGTGAAGTCATCCAAATCTTGTCTCTAAGCCATGATTTTTAAGTAAGGCTACCATAGTGGATCTAGAGCGATTCGACGCTACGGTCAAGCGGATCTCATGACATGCAATGTCTTCCTCCGTGTAGAAGTGTAGGAGATTTCTGACAATATGCTGTCAAACATTGATTCATTTCCACTCAACATACAATATTTTATATTACTTTATGGATCTTGTCCTTAAGTTTTATATACCAGTATAGTTAGTACACGCATATTGTTGAACGGAGGAGCCCTTTCTTCTAAGGATACGGAAAAAATATAACTGATTGCAAAGGATTTGCTTTAGGAGAAAAATGGCGGGTGTTTTTTTTTGTAAAAACGTAACACTTGATAACCCTAATGCAAGGATAAAAGTATGGTTTACAGAGCAAGTGTATGCAAACGAATAGGCTTCTTGCCTAACAATTCATATGTTCTGAGTTGGAGTCCTGCAATCTATTATCCTACTCATACACGCAAATAAAAGATGGCGGATGAGGTAATAATCATTGTGCGTGGTTGCATACCTACTCAAGAGGTACTAGTGAAAACGTTGTACAAGAATTCACTGGAAACGTCACGTCGCTACAATGTAAAAATTACATAGAACACAAGCCGATACGTAACAGAACATAAAGAAATTTCGATTGCTGATCTACTCATATTAATGATACTAGAACATTTTTGAAACTGCAAATTTGGATAGAGCAGGTTAGTATCCTTTGACGATATCATGCCGTATCACGTCTACGATCAGTAGTTTGTGTAATATTTAACTTTAAATTTTACTTTCCCACGCTTATGGCGGTCTATAACACATAAGCGACGCGTTTTTCGCCCTATGTTTATTGGAACTTTTTTGTTTGTTTTGCTCTCAAGAATTGCTCCTCTGCTTTTGTACAACGAATTTAGCGCCATAATGTATATCTAAGGTCAATTTTGGCACTGTAATTCTTTAGTCACTCATCACCAGATCATTCAAACATTATTGTTTTCTTCAGCAGGGTTTTAACATTTTGCTTGACAGCGGAAAAAGGGAGCAAGGTTCTTCACTAACAGAAGAGCTTAAAATGTTTTATTAATGTATTAGTATACAGTTCATTAAAGTACAGCATGTATTGCTCAATTCAGGGAGGAGATAATTCACCACTGCCTTCCCCAAGTTATGCCCTTGTTTTTCTTCCGTACATAGTGTTGTTAGAAGATCACTACTTGCATGTTCTCAGCTTTGCTTGCAACAATATAATTCACGTGACTAGTTTTATCATCAAATGGTAGGAGGAGACTCCATTGCCTAACACAGTAGTCTAAGCATATCGGTATTAGACCTTTCATCTGGAAATATTTGATCATAGCATGACCTTCAGTTTTCTCTATTTCCACAAACCGAACGCAGTGCTATCTGTACAACACAGAAAACACAGCCAGTATCAACGAAATTCCCATGGACTTTGGTACATAGTACTTCTAAAGCTTTAAAGTACAACATATTACACGCACAATATTTTTGTTCAGTTACTTCAGGGTCAGTAATTGTTAAACACTCCTCGTAAAAAAGACGCGTGAAGTGTGATTGGGCTCCGTGGTAACCACTGTGGGGGAGAGCAGTTGTCGAGTTTTGCATAAACTATCCAATGGTATAGAAGTGTTCCGTACACGTAATTTCTTTCTCAGAAATAATCAGCAGTTGGAGTTATCTTAACAAACTTCCTCAGTCCCTATGCTTCATGCAAAAAAGCTTGTCTATTAGATTTGCACATATAGCGTTGGATACAATTTGTTGTTGAAGATCTAATAAGTTCCAGCATAACTTTATTATTTTGACCTAAATAAAACATGAATTTTGTTTGAAATGAATATTCATAATTTATTCATACCATCAAAGGTGATTTCACACATATTTTGTTTAGAGAATCTGAAACGGTTATTGAAATAATATTGTTATTTTTAAACTTCCTGCTTTGGAAACAAAAGAAAGTTGGCAGGGAAAAACTAATTATTCCTTAGAAACTTGTCATTGTTTTCTTTCTGTTACTTTCATACAGTTTTCTTTGTTTGCTGCAACTTTTCGCCTGATTTGAATCTCCATTTCAAGGAATTTCGCTTCAAGTCAACTGATAACTAGTAACACAAGAAAATTACGATGACAACAGAATGGGGAAAAGGAAAAGAAAATAACTCAGAGGTAGAAGAAGTTTAGAAAAATATTTTCTAAAACGTCTGTGGTAATTAGATATTATTATTTTCTGCTAACTTGCGTTTCTCATACACTGTTCCGAGTTCCTTTTTCCTTTGTGATGCAGAAAAAAGTTTCGAGAAGCTTCACACTAGGTTGAGTTTACATAAATGTTTTGAAGAGGAAAGAGAACTTTTTACATGAAACAAAAGTGAATAATTTTATCTTAGAGCGTTACAACTTTACACTTATTGGACATTTTGTCAGAATCTGCCGTGCAGAGCTAGAGTAACTCAGATTAAAAGAATAATAAGAATCGGTGCTTGAGGGAAGCTAGGAGACATGTACACTCATGTCCAAAATTATTGTTGCATGTCTATAAAAATGTTGTTGTAGGAATATAATTTGATAACGAATTCGTCCGGTATATCTTACAATGTTAGTATGTGTATGATCGGCAAAGACATATTCTATATGTGGAAAATTTCATGTCAAAAGAGTAGTAAATAAGAACAATAAAACTTTCTTGTCCATTTAGCAACATTTTGTTCTACTCATTCTAATTTTCGTATTTTTAATTCTTTTCCTGTGCAATTTACCGCAAATCTACATTTCCCGATTATACACATAGTATCAGTATTAAAAGTATCCTGCAAAATCATTATCAAATTATATTCTCACAAGAAGAAAGTTATAGATATGCGGCAATAATTTTGGACATAAGTATACATTAGGGTGCATCAAACACCCACTGTTCACAAAGTGACTTGTCCCTGCATCATTAGAAATATTCCATTTGAGGTATAATCCAGCCCAGAATTTTTTTTATAACAATTAAATCATGTTTAGGGGGTCCACCAGAGGCATAAACGTGCATGAAAAAGGATAGTTATCTAAAAAGTTGCTCAACAGATGGCGCCACGTAGCTTGTATCGTGAATTTTGAATAAAGACAACATAAGGGTAAGATATTCTTCTCTTAGCATTTGCACTATTAAGATTTTAAAATTAAGATTAAGACGAGGAACCAACCAAGAGTGAGCCAGACTATACTGTAGTATCTACTAATCCTTTTGTCACCAAGTCAGCAGCAGCACGCTACAATAATAATCGTTCAGTGCGTACTGGAATAAGTGTTTTTTTTTTTTTTGCTTGGATATCAGCTCCCGTCTCCTCCTACTACAAACTTGCCACCTTTGAACGCCATGCCTTCCGCATTGCTCATCGCATTTCTCTTCCCAGCCCTACTCGACACTTACATTCACTCATTACTTTTCCTACACTCCTTTATCACCTTGAATCGCTTCGCCTCAAGTTCATCACTGTCCGCTATATGCACCAACAACCAATCCTGTTAGCCACCATGCACTACCTTGCACTTTCATCGGCACGCCCTCGATATTACCATGTCCCTCTAAATTTATTGTTTACATTGTATTGTTATACCTTGCCGCCCAATCATCCCGACTTAGAACTCTTGCAGGACCATCGATTGCATGCTCATCTTCCGCATATATATTCATCGCATCAAGCACAGTGATAAACCTCCGTCTCTAACAGGGCTTCCCCCCGTCTTCATTGGCCTAGCGTCGCCCCTAGGCAGAAGATAACCAGCATTTGTCCTTCCTAACATCTCCTATGTGTTGTGACGTTATCTGCACCTCATTCCATCCCTCATCCCTTCATCCTTGCCTACATAAAATTTCTAATCACCTATCCTGCATTCTTTAATGTTATTATATATATATTTTTGGATTTATATGATATTTATAGTTATGATTAATAATATGTTCATATATGTGTTCTATATTACCTTCCTGAATAATGATTATGGACGCAAAGCCCATAATGACCTTCCAACTGCAGTATTTATTAATAAAGGAACATCCCATAGCCCAACGCCAGTCCTACCGCATCCAAAATAGTTTCCTTTGCACCACTTCCCTCCAAGAGGGTGTAGCCCTCTACAGGGTAGCTAGCCTGCGGGCTAGCAAAAAAAAGTGTTTTTACCCGAAGAAAGGGCAAAACCCTTTAACCGGGACGACGGACAAAAAAAGGGTTTTGTGCACATTATATTATCCAACGACCAAACATAGTAGCTTTAGCAACTCGCTGGCAAGTGATGCCTGCACAACAGGCTATTTATACCAAGCGTTGATAAAGGAAGCAGGTGGAGATACACCAAAATTCACTACGTTATGCTCTAGTGCAGATAGGACCCGACGAAAAGTTAATCAACAGATATCAGGATTCTTAATGGAAATGAAGAATCCTGATATCTTGCCAGAGCCCAGAACTGGAATAACTAAAGCTACTGGGGAACAAGAATAACTAAAGCTACTGGGCCCACCTGTTTACAAAACTGTGGTTGGTATGAATACTGGGGTCATTATTGCCGAACTTACAGTGGATCTGTTGAAGTCATGGCACTGTGAAGATAACATAGTAAACATGACATTTGACACTACGGCATCAAACACCGGTCATGTTACTGCTGCTTGCGTGATGTTACAGGAATAGCTGAATCGAGCTCTTCTGTGGTCATATAGGTGAAATTATGGTTGGACAAGTGTTTAAAGACTCGAATATTGAAATCATTAAGTCACCTGATGTTTTCCTTTTTACAAAATTTCATTAGCACTATGACGAACTACGTCATATCAGTGAACACCCTTTCTCACGATTTGATTCAACTCCATTTTTTAACAAAAGTAAACAAAGTGTACTTAAAAATTTACAAAATGATTTTTAAAAAATTTCCCAATATAATTTAAAACAAAATAAAAATAGTTCAGTGCAAGACACAGTTCTGAGAACTGACCACCTCGAGTTCATTGAACTCTGCACCACATTCCTCGACGGAGAAATATCTGGGACTCCAGTTAAATTCAAACGACCGGGTGCTGTTCACAGAGCGAGTGGATGGTTAAATTGATCTATGCCATTAAAATGTGTTTATTGGCGAAACATATTCAGACATTACCTCACTATGCCATCATTTACAAAGCTTAGAGACTTTGTCATATTTGTTACCCATGCGTACAGTATGTGGTGGATGACATGCAACTCGGCAGTTTATGCTCCATGGAACGATTTGAAGCTCTATCAAAATCTACTGCTATACAAGAACATAAATCCATTAATTTCTAAGAGTGCGATACGTGCATTTCAACGGTACTTGTGGTATTGAACATAAGAGATGGTCCTCTGAGTCATTTCAGCAGTGCGCTGCCCTTCGAACAGAAATGTTCTCTTGCCAGTAGATTCTTCGCTATGAAATCTGCTACTTCCCTACCAAATCCAAATGAACGGTATGGAGCAGAATTTTAGAAACCTCGGTTTCCTGAACAAGTTACTAATACTACATCTCTAACCGATTTGGTTGGACCAGACTCCTGGTTTACATTCCACACCCTGAAACTCGAATATGACTTCCTCGGCGACGAGTTGCAGGCTGGCCAGAAAATCCTTTATTTCAAAACTCACTTCTCAATATCAATGCCGTGAATGTTATCAACAACTGTGCAAAACGTGAAATCAAGCTGGCTGCGGATTTTCTTTCTTCAGCAAAACAAGAGGAACATTTCCAAAAACATTCTGCAAGTCGTTGAACAGAATAGGAAAGAAAGCCCAAGTTTGCGCAAACGACCACGAAAAGACTAGATGTCACGTGTTAGTTATGAAATATCTTTGTGAGACAGTTTAGATTACGGTACGGTAGAAGATATAATTTTTAAAATATATTGTTAAAATGAGAAAATTTGTGTAATCCTTTCAATAAATGCTTTTACTTATCAAATTTGCATTGTAATTTTTTAACACATTTTGATTGATTGGTTGAGGTCAACGTCCCTTTCAGCATCGAGGCTATATGAGACTTGGACCTACTGATTAACATGGAATCCGAACCACATGGGCTCACGCCGGGAATCGAACGCGGGTCTCCCACGCCAAAGGCGCGTATCCTAACCGCTTAGCCACGAAGGAGTTCTATTAACACACTTTTAGTCTTTGACACTTGTAATATATCTTATATTTTAACTATTTTAATATATTCTTGGCAATGAGAGAATTTGTGAAATATTTGCAAAAAAAAAAAGTTTTATTTATCTAACTCGCATTTCAATTATTTCAATACTTTTTGACACTTCTATTATATGTTTGAGCTGCTGGTGGACCCCGTAAACATTCGTATGCATGAAGTATTATCTCACGAAATGGAACAAAACTTATCTAGGGACAAGAATCCCCTTTTAATTTTTCAAAATTGTGGGGGGTTTCATGCACCCTAGTGTACATGCATAGTTCCTTCCAACGCATAAAACACATTAGTAAAGCAAGCGCCTAGCATTACCACCTAGAATTATCCCTGCCATTCTAACATCTCTTAGAATTACCCAGGGATGGAAATTGTGGGATAGATACCACAGAGATGAGATACTTTTACGGTCTGAGCTGTGCATGATTAAAAGTTGTTTATCAAACTGGAACGTTTTGCAATTTTAATTTGTAAATGCTTGTAACAAAATATGTACCTTAAAGTTCCATATTAATAAGTCTTTAAATTAAGAGCTTCAAATAAGACAATTAATAAGTGTTTTAATTCAAGTAACCGATTCTCTGCATTTTATTTAGTACGAACTATTAACTTAATATTTAGTGTTTTAATTCTATGATTAATTATAGATCTCTCAATCTAGCCACTACTACAACACTATTAATTTGGAGTTTGGCACTCTTTCTACTTCAAAACGTACAACTACCGTTCTACGTGTGTTCCAAAATATAAACCTATAGAGAATCAAATCCTTGTCTGCCACACATGTGCTATTACATAACTGTGAATATCTAGTTATACAAATAGTTTATATAAACACCAGATGCTTCAGAAAAACATCCAGTATTTATAAAGTATAAATGGTTGGACATAGAAGGATAAAACAAAAATGAGAGAAGAAAATGTCATAGGTCACATCGAATAGAGAGTCTACTTGTCACATAGATCCCTGGGAAGTGACCTGAAAATTTTAAATGGAAATGTAAGTAATCTAATAAATCATTAAAAAGATTGCGGGTAAAGGACAGGAAAGTATTTTTTTCGAGTGGAACACAGCTACAAAATGACCACTATTTAACTGTAAGTTCTTGCTCATTCAAATCAAAGTTTCAATGTTTATAAATCACATTTAGTTGGAGATGAAAGTATACAACAATAAATGAGATAAGAAAATGTTAGGGGTTTATCGGAAGCGTCTCCTTGGCTCAGAGGGACCTCCATCATGGCACTCTAAGGTTCATATGAATATTTTAAAAGGAAATTTAAGTCATTTGATAAATCATGGAAAAAAAATTGTACGAAACAAATTGTGAAAGAGTACCATAACTCAGTAGTAGATCACTTATCTCTGGTACGAAAGGTCTCTAGTTCGATTTCAATATGTGGGCTTGAGGTGAATACTATCGCGTACGTGGTTTTTCTCTACATTCTTATTTCACCAAATTTTTAATCTTTATCCAGTATTTACTATGTAGGTCAAAAGATAAGATTTAAAACTACAGATTTATTTTTATGATTTGCGAGTAACCATTATTATTACTATGTATTAAAAATGGGCAGAAACATACTTCACAGAAACAAAAATAATATGATGTCTGTTTATACTTCTGAATGTTTTACCTAGGTTTACATTATAAAAAACTTAACAAAAGAACATATTTTTTCTTCAGAACAGCTATTAGAATTCAGTAAAATAAATCTAATCATTTTCGTCTGCATTGCGTTGTATTTTACAAATTGAGAAAAACATACAAAATATTGATTGAGTTAAAAAAAAAAAGAAACGGAAAATTTACAGTAAATCTGGTTTGACAGAATGGTTCAAACTCCATATATTATAAAAGATACTAAATTGAAAAAGGGTTTTTTTTTTATCACTGAACAACTTCTCTGTCTTCTATCATGTTTCTGTACCAGGTACGCGTGATATCTTTCATCATTGTTTGTTGGAACAAATGAAATACGATGTTCTTCTGTGATGAAACTAACAACTCTTCTCTTTGACGTTTACAAGGGTCATGTTGTTGTAACCACGATCGTTGTTATTTTTGACTCTCTGAGCAGAGGATACAAAACAAGTTTTGAACTTTGAAACTATGGATCAACCTCAAAAATGTTCTCGATCACGTTTCCCCTTAAGAAAGGGTTTTAACTATGAATTGATTCTGTCCATGAGCGAAGAGGGTGAAACGACAGACTTTGTTCCTCGAGTTACAAAAGATTAAAGAACTTAATTTTGTTTAAAAGCTAGTAATACTTGTGATGTCGTTTCCAGGTATGAAAACCAAAGAAAATATGACAAGCTAAACTGAACGTTAGTTTGGAAAGAGAGTAAAATCAAATTTAAAGTGCTACTATAAAAAAATTAAAATACTACTATTAATAAATTTAACAAAGACATATTTAAAAGAAGGAGAAACGTTGGTTCATTGATAGAGCCAATTCAGCGTTATTTACGATCATATAGACAATTCCAGTTTCAGTGTGTGAAATGCGGCCATTGATAGTTATGTGCAAATATACCTAAGATACACGCGTCGTTAGCAGCCATGTACAGCCATTTAGATTTAGTTTTATTTTGATTCATCATGAATCACCTGAGTAGGATATTGTTTCTGTAATAAAAATTGAAAATTAATTTTATAAGTAATATGAATATACAAAAACTCAAAATAAAAATCGTTCGGATCACCACAATATTTAATGTAAAATGGTTTACTTTTAAAGCATAAACATTCTGTGGAAAATCATCGCAAAATTGTTCATTGTGAAGTTTGTTTTGTTGTAAGCACTATTCTAATGAGTTGTACACTATGATAGAGTACCTATACTATTCTTCGAGTGTACGGAAAGATATTTAAACTGTGTTTTCTTTCAAATGCTACTGTACACATTTTACGTCAACTCTTTTTTAGTAATAGTTTTGTGTGGTTGTTTCTGACATTTTATTCATTTCATGACCATTTATAGAAAAATATAACTCTCTTTCTTGTGTTGGTTACGACCAACAGAAGATATAAGTTTTATATGAGATACAAATAAATGTAGTGTACATTTCATTTATTAGTGGAAACACATTTAGGAAATCGCACTCAATTCATATATAGGTTCCGATTAACTACTATGGATAAACATTTGGTTAATTATAGTGTAAGTAAGAATTTCTCTACCAAGTTTGATATTTCCAAGTTGAATAAAACAGAGACAGATACTTGATGATGTTTTGAACTACAATAAATAAGTTAAAGATAAATTATCTTTCTCTAAGAGCAAGTTTTCAGAATGTGTGTGAATATTAGTTCTTTAAAGTCAAAAGTAATTAGAATAATTTGTATTATATCTCTTACACCCAAAGGCATTTTCCCTCAAATTTATTAAGTTTGCAAAACTTTCAATATAGGATCATGAAGAATTTCTTTTAGTGTAGAAATACTTTTTTACTTGTAGTAAGTATTAAAATAGCAACTTTTCTGGGTTTTGTTGGGGGAAGCTATACATGTTTATGTATTATTCAGCTGAATTAAGGTGTTTTAAAACGTCACAAATGATAATTTATTGAAGTAAATTTGAAGCTATATATGGACCGCTTGGATGCCAAAGTAGTGTAGCTCCAAAATTGATTTTTTCAGGAGAGAATTCTGAAGTTCAATATCTTATTAAACAAATCAATATTCCTTCTATGGTTGCAGCTAGAAACAGAAATATAGTTATAAAGTTTACTCTCTAATGCTGGTAGTGAATAACCTATATAGTGAAATATTATTAAGTCGGAATTAACATAAAATCACTTAGTTGCTCACAGAAGTGTTTATCATGGTCGGAACTAGAAACTGTTGACGAGCTTTTATTTGAAATATTTCTCCATATTATTTATTTATAAATGTTCTATAATTTATGTATGAGTTCTTAAATGGCTTTCCATTAACAAAGAACTTGCCTACTCATTTTGAAATTCATGAAAAATTTACTCTTTTAGTTTGCAGTAATCAACATAATGAAAAGAGTTATCACCTTATTGAAATTAATAATCAGGAAATGAAAAATGAGAGAAATAACTAGATTAAAAATCTTACGGGAAATAAGTTGAAGTACAATGTGTAAAGTAGCATTTAAAAAAACAAAATGTAAAATTGTTTTTACAATCAAAGCATACTATAGGTACTCGTAATTTTTATTGTAACACAATTTTACAATGAACAATTCTCATTTGCCAATATTAATCACTTATCTCCTATAGTCCAAACCGCATATTCATGAGCGTGAAATAAAAAATTCTTCTTATGTGAAAACTTCAACATTAAATTAAACTATAACGTAACTTGATGGTGCACAAGTGATACTGAGAATTGTTTGTCACGATCAAACAATATTTTGTACATAAAAGCGCACAGTAACGGAGATTAGGTTCTAAGCTTGAAAACGTCATGTCTGGAGTACAGGATGCACAATACGTAAGTTAATCGCGAACTTGACACCTAATGAACACCTAATATTCCAACTTTTTCATGTAAGACAACTTCAATATTTACTCGCCTACAATTATTTCTTCAAATATTTTAAAGAGGTAGCATTTACTAATGAATTATAAGTAAACATAAGTTATTTTTATCAGTTTCTTTCTTTGTAAAACTAAAGATTTTAAAAATCGTTTATGTTAACGTTTTCAACCCTTCAGGCTCCTAAAGCAAATATTGCGCATGGATAGAACAAAATTACAAATAATTGAAAATTTAACCTCTTTCGAAGGTTTTATTTTAAAATAACGTATTTACATAAGTATCACATCTAATACTGTATTGGCTTTCAATACACGTAAAATAACTATGTCATTTGCATCAACGTGATATATCGTCATTCTGAAGTTAAGAATTGACAAAGTTTGCAACATTACTTAAGATCACGTAATTCTGGGATTTGTAATTACAACTACTAAATAAAACACAATAACACACTGAGCAAGGCTATGTGATACTATGTAAAAAGAAACACAATCACGTAACGGTTTCAACACAATAACTGTGTCTTCATTAGACTTCTACTCCTTCTGACTGCTTGGGAGTTGGTCATCTCTTCTTTAAGCAGAATCTTCTCCCACTCTTTATTTATTAAGCATCGTGCATTCCAATTCATCACCTTGTCTCCTGCCTTCATAATCTCCCTGTCTTCGTTCCATTTTCTCACCAAAGTTCTGTTCTCTACTTCTATGACCTCTGCTCCTTCCCACCCTATTCTGTGGTTTGTCTCTTTCTGATGCTTATATATTGCATTGTTGTCCCTTTTTGATCTCCGGAGAGTATATAAGAGATTACCAACTCGCAAGCAGCCAGGAGTAGAAGTCTGATAAAGATATAGTTGTTGTGTTGAAACTGTCACATGACTGTATGTTTTTTTTACATAGTATCACATAGCCTTGCTCACTGTGTTAATACAAAATGAAAACAAGGCCTGATAGAATAGTTATACTACTAAATGTTCCTCTAATGCAATAGAAGCAAAGGAAAATAAAATTGTGAAAATATTCTAATAAATACATCATTTTAAGCAATATAACAAACTTTACCTATGTTTCTCATATGTTCGGAACAGTTTGTAGTATTATATTACCGTAAACGGCATTATGATTTCTTCGTGTTTTGAAAACCACCTATGTAATTTATGAGATACTTATGTAACTAACAAGTAAGAACTAACACTGCGAGTAGGTAAGTTTTCCACGAAGGTAAGTCAATCTAATTCGTGTATTTGGTAAAGCTAATTGGACCGAATATCATATTGTGAAAGATAAACTAATCTCCATTGGATTTTTGAGAACATTGCTCTCAAACGTTTTACCGGATATCTAGAAAACTAGACTTTATAGAAAACTTTCCAGCGCTGTATACTGAAGGACTTCTAGCTGTTACATATCACACCAAATTTTATTGGTATTCATCTGATGACTAATGAAATAAATAAGTTTAAAATGCATGTAGACTATATTTGGAAACTGGCAGTTGATTTATTAACATATTCTTAAATTATCTTACTCAATATGATTTTCACAGTAATTAAAACTGTGTTGTAGATTAGTAAAAGAGAAAAGAATCATAATTTGTTTTTGCACGAAAGACATTGGTTGGATACAGTGTTATTGTATTTATTACAACTCTCATAGACAAATTAAATCCTAATTTAACAAGTGATTCAAATAAAATGTAGCCATGTATTCTTTAACTAGCTTTATATAAATATATACTGTTATAGTTCATTCATCTACAAACTTTGAACACTATCCCCATATTTGATTCTCAAGTGAACACAGTAATTTATGTTAGTATGAATTTCCTGACTGGTTATCAATAGTAGTATTAAGGAATTTGCAAAGAACTAATGTGTCCTCGATTTCCTAACTCTGTCCTCGAGTTCTAAAACGCACATTGGATCATAATTTGGTATGAGAAACTAAAACGTTATACATCATTATATTTTAAGAATTAATGTTTTGTTTGTACCATGTCAAATAAGTTTTACATGCACCCATGCACTCTTGTACCTCTATGTATGAGAATCTAATGAAATGCATCGCAGATAATATATACTAACCAAAAATCAATATTTAGGGAATGAAAAATTAGATAAAACAGAGATATCGTTATATAGAGAGATATCTGTCAACACAACTGCTAACACAAAAGCGAAAATCTCGTTGTACGCGCAATCTAATTAAATACACCGTAGTTGCAAAGCTCCGGATAGAATCATTTAATTGGACAAACTTATCTAGCATTAATTGAATTTTCAGCAACGGAAATATATTGACAGTGTAGAGTTTGGTGTTCGGGTGAGTTTTTCTCCAAAGTACACATTTTGGTTGAGTATACAAATCTAAGAGAAAATGTATTCTGTAATAAAGTCTCAGTAAAAAAGGGATAACAACATGGCATAAATAGAATCACGTAAATCTATTCAGAACCATACCCACAATAACATTATCCAGTAACTAGTTTCTCAAGAAGGACCATATACATCATGTATGTATCTAAAATCATTACGGAAGTTATCAACTAACCAAAATTGATAAAGTTGTATCTTGTATATTGTAAAGTTGGTATTTTCATGTACCAATAAACAGAAAGAAACTCATTAAAAACAAAAACTATACTACATAACACTAAGATATGTGGTGAAAGAGTTGTGAGTAGTGCTATGTATAGTCAGCACATCAGCTCTCATTACTGGTTTTCGGTTGTGTGGATCGCAGTTGGAATCTATTAATTAACAAGTTAGCAAAATGCTAAGTGTATAATCTTCATCAACATTCTTGAGATATTAAGTAGGATTTTCTACTTGTATACTATTAACAAGCGTTTCAAAGACAGCATTACACAAAGATATTGGGCAATAGAGTTGGACTCCAGTAAGTGTAACATCATTGGCTTTCTAATAAAATCGATTTTGGGGTGAGGATCATAAATAGTGAAAGCTGATGTTGCACATATTCTTCATTGTACATGAAAACCTACTACTCATTATAGGAGGAATTACAGCAGCTTGCAATGGCAAATATTTAAATAATGAAAGCATAATGATTACTCCATATACGCCTGAATTAAATTAGGATAGACAGCTTTTGAATTCATTGAAATGCATGAAACGAAATGTTAAATCTTAACAACGACACGCAAGCATATATAAAGCAACATTCCTAAAAGTAAGTTAAATTTTAATGGTGACAGATCAACTTAAGTATTCATACTTTCATGCATGCTTATTGTCCCATCATATTTTTTTCTGTTTACGTATTTTGCTTTAAAGTGCTGATTTTATTTCCTTTATTATTTTTTTTGTAAATGAATTTTCGTATTAGTGTTCGTTGTATGATTGATTTCTCCCGAAATAAATAGCACCAAAAATCAGTACTTACTTGTATTGCACTCTGACTCGCGTTATACGCGATAGCTGGATCAGTGCACTTCTGCTTTCGTTTTAAAGTTTGCTTTGAGCATGATCAAGATCAGCTCCGAATCTTTCCACGTTACACCCATTTCTTTTCCTCTTCCTCAGTACCCAAACTAGCTCTGTTACCTTAGGTTATTTTTAAGGTTATGTTACATTTTTCTTGTAGTCAGTTTTCACCAAAACTGGTTGAGGAAGATTGACCAAACTTTTAACACATAAAGTGGCACACTCACAGAGGAAGCTAAGATGACTAAATTTGCATCCAAGGCAACTAAAACAAATAATTGTTTGGAATATATATATATATATATATATATATATATATATATATATATATATATATATATATACTGCTCCACAAAACTTAAGCAACTCGAAGAAAGTGTCAGAAAATAAAACGACACGAACACTGAACCAAGTGTAAGAACAACCAGAAGGTCTAGATGCACAATGCAACAAAAGTGAAGACGAACAATACAGTTAGGATGTACAGAGTGACCAAAAAGTTCAGCACAACGATACCTCAACAGGTGAAGCTGGATTGTGCGAGGGCATGGGCAGTCAATATGGCGTGTGACCACCACGAACAGCTATATGGGCACGACATCTGGCCTCCATGCTGCAAATCAGAGTGTTGGTCAAGTCTTGCGGCAGATGGCACCACTCCTCGAGGACAGCTGTTTGCAGATCAGGGAGAGTGCGTGCTAGTGGACTGCGCGGCGCTATACGCCGCCTAAGAGCATCCCACACATGCTCGATGGGTTTCAAGTTCGGCGAATACGCAGGCCATGCAATACGCGTAATGTTTTCGCACTCCAGATACTCGGACACAAGATGTGCACGGTGTGGGCGGGCATTGTCATCCATTAATAGTAAGTCTGGGCCAAATGCTCCGCGGAAATTGCGCACATGTGTATGGAGAATTTCATCCCGGTACCGTTTTGCTGTCAAAGTGCCATGTTACACAATATGGAGGTCCGTTTTCCCATCCAGCATAATTCCACTCCACACCATAATGGAACCACCGCCATAGGACGGCCGTTCAGCAATGAAGTTTTGATGATAGCGTGTTCCTGCCTCTCTCCACACTAAAGTCCGACCAGAATAAGACGACAGGCTGAACCTCGACTCATCGGAGAACATGACACGTCCCCACTGGTGTTCCCCCCACGCAACATGTTCCTGACACCATGTGTAACTCGCACGTTTGTGCTCCAGTTTCAATGGTACACACAGCACAGGCCTTCTTGCATACAGTCCTGCTCTATTGAGCCGCCAACGAACAGTTTCACGACTCACGCGTTGTCCTGTAGCCTGAAACAACTCATTGGCCAGTTGAGAGCACGAAGCTTGACGGTTACTTTTGGCAGCAATTGTGAGAAATCGGTCATCGACGGCCGACGTCTTCTTCGAACGGCCTCTTCCATGACGTCTATTGACTTCACCTCCATTTTGGAAGCGACTCCACAGCCTCGACACAATTTTTTGTTCACGTTGAATTCCTGCGACATTTCCACTTGCGATCGGCCCAATTCCAACCGACCAATTATTCGCCCGCGGTCAAAGACACTCAAATGTTGTCTACCAGCCATTGCAAGGTGTGTACCCCACACAAGTATCACTAACTCAATGCTTGGAGCCTCGGACACTACTGGGCTGTGGTGTACGCCTCATGGCATAATTTGTTCACCGCGCTTGCAACGGTGTTGATTATGATATAGAGTGGGCGCTCGCCTTGCTTTTGTGTCTCTGAGCATGTGCATGTCACTAACCAGTGCCGAATGGGACCCACACGTCACTTATACCACGTTCTCTCGGGGTGCTTAAGTTTTGTGGAGCAGTGTATATATATATATATATATATATATATATATATATATATATATATATATATATATATATATATATATATAACATAGCAAATATTCGGAATAATAGTCGACACATCAGTTTGAATTTTGTCTTGTTTGTTTTCGTAATTTCTGGAATTCTTGTTATTATTGAACGATAAACAGAAAACACACATCAAAGATGTCAGAAATTAAATAAAATTTAAAACCTAACTTTCTATTTGATAAAACAAGTTATTTAAATAATTAACGAACATATTTAATCTAACTTATATAGCACAATATGTGTTGGTTTCTTGACGATATAAGAGATTTCTCAAGTTCGGGCTATGAGATAGAGACATATGATAATGTTAAATGCTGAAACGGAAAAATAGTACATACTTGTAAACAAATAAATAGAAAACGTTATTAGAAACATTTGATTAATATTTCAAACATCATTATTTTAGTTCTATCTCGTAAGGTGCTCAGTGGCTGAGCACTCATCTTGGTTTCATGTGTCCCTGGTTTGATCCCACGTCAGTTGATCTTGTGGTGAACTACATGAGATCTATGGACTTTCTCTCAATTCTTTCATTTCTTCCGAATTGTTACGGTCCTCCAAATTCTTCATAATAATTTACTTTCAAAAATTAGCAATTTCCTCTAGCATAAAGGGCATTAGAGTTACACGTAATACTAGAAACTTTATTTAATTGTTTGTGTTATATATTGGATGTTGAATGCGAGAACAAAGGACTCTTCATCCCTCTCAAGCTGAGTAATTAGTCCAGAGAAATTACAACGATATTTCGTACTAAGGCAAAGAAGCATATTCTGTTATTTCCGAAAAACACCATTCCGCGTGATTTCATCGCAGAAAATAAATGAAACATCAAACAAATTCATTTTAAACTATCTATAAACAGAAGTTCTTTTCTAGTCAGTTTGAAGTGAATAATTTTAGAAATGTAGACGCAAAGTATTCATAATTTGTACTTCTGTACATAAAGAAATATACCAAAGTGTCAAGAGACCTTCTGCCTATGTCAACTATTTGCAATTGAGCTCCATGAATACATAATTAATTACCCTCATTAAAATGCTGCAAGAAGAGATGACTTTTCGCTCCTCTGAACGCTGAAATATAAATATTTTATAGAGGTTGACGCTTGAGTGGTTTTACGAAACCAGAAAAATGTTTTATTTTTCTTCACTTCGTTCTAAATATGTAGTTCAATTCAAGAGAACATCTAGAATTGTGGTTATTTTTTAAGCTTTTTTCCAAATTATAAGGAACTGAAGAAGCACTGAATTGTATTTTTAAACGATTTACTTGAGTGAAAGTTCTATTTTGCTTTTTGTTCTTTTATGTGCATGATACTTACAGAAACCACGCGTAAACTAAATTCTTTGGATCTTAATTTTATTATTATTATTTTCTTTTAAAAAAAATAACTTCATTTACAATCAGTGAATGTTAGTTCATGGACATACGTTGTTATTTGTACAATAAATGGAATGGATATAACACTAAATACACAACTTACGTAATCAAAAAGAAAAAGAAATGTGTTGCGACTTCCTGCATAATTAATGCATTATCGTTAAAAGTTTAACAATTTCATTCAGAAATACATTCATTTTCCAGACATCAAAAGTAAATTTGCAGACGAAATCTTTTGCAAAACCAGGACTATAGAGCAGAACTACAACATTAAGTAGCCGCCAGGATTGCAAGGCTTAAGAAGGTGAAGAATGTGTCGTTTCATAAATATTTCATTAGTTCAATTAAACACAATGTTAAGGAGGCTGCGGTGACTCAGTGGTAGAGTGCTTATCTGCGATGCGTGAGGTTACTGGCTTAATCCCAGCTCGCACCAAGTGGGTTTTGGTGAACGAACACAATATTCGTGAAGTGCTTGGGTTTTTTCTAGTTTCGTCTCACGTTCTTTTCCCCATTTGTGCATTATAAGCATCACTGTCTCCCTTAGATTTGAATTTTAATCATGGGACATTAAATTACAAATTTAATTTCATTCCATTCCTAAAGTCAATGTATAATAAAATTTATGGAGAATAGTACGAGGGTGCCTTTATACTTTATGTAGGAATACGAGCGATATACGATTGTAAAAGCGAAACCTTGTAAATGCAATCTTGTTCAAACAAACCTGAGCACCTACAATGGGCCTCGATCATCGAAAGTTAGAGGGCCTGCTCCCCCAAAGTTTCTTTGATCTTCCTAGTATGTGGATGTGTTTGCTTAGATGTCTGACAAGGAAATATACATAACTGAACTTCCCTTTCTCCGAAAGTTATTCAGAAATTGGTGTCTATGGGAAGTACTTCTCTATAAAAAGTCGTGTCCTTAAAACTATAAGTAGGGCAGCTAAACATGTTTACTTGAAACAAAAGTTATTAAAAATACAAAGAAGGTTCAAAATTCCTTGATTCAGTTGAGGGTACGATATGAATACTGTACTTTCGAAAGAAATATCGGTAGTTTTTTCCTTCGTGTATAAGTGACGCAACGCTATGAAGAAATCAGAAAAAATAATAGAAGTAAATCTATAGTGGCGTATTATTTAATTTATAAGCAGAAATTTTGTGTTTATGTGTTTACCTTCCTTAGTATTAAAAAGAGATAATAGATAACAGTGTGGTCTACTTAGTTTTTTACTAGTCTAAGAAGGAAAAACGAAAATATCGAAACGAATTGTATTATATGAAACTTAGCTCTACATGAGGTAGACTTTCGTTGCTTTTTTTTTTTAACCTAGAGGAAGAACCACAACTCGCTGCCTGGCAACATTGCAGTAAATCACCTCGCAATGTTGACAGTTTGTATGTTTTGAAGGCGTGGAAACAATCGTTAACTCAGAAAATGAAGAGTCATCTGTGTTACGGGAACGAAGTAACGAAAAAACCAAGAAGAAATAAAAAAAAGAAGTGGCTGTTGTCAGATGGATATTCTTTCTAGGTGTGTTTTTATTTTCCTCCAGTAAGCTGTACTATTTTCGTCTTCCAGCGAAAGACCGAAGTGAAAAATGTAGGTAGAAGAAATGGAAGATAAAATAAACAAACATGTAGAAGCGTAAAATGTGTCAAAGAGAAAAAAACGTACAAGCATTGAAAAAATAAAAATGTTGAGAGCATAAAATTTATCGTCAGAAACAACTGTGTTGCGGTATTGCATTTACTTGTGATTGCAACATTATTTTAAAGGATATTGCTTGGAAGATACGTGTATTTCGCTTGGAAGATACATGTATTAAACTAGAATTGCTTACCAAAGTCATTTCTTCAGGTGAATTTCTATAGCACGGTAGACTTTTAACATCTTTTTGATTATAGGTTATTTGTTGTAGTGTAGTAACAATGAAATTTACTTATAGGAGAAAATTTATTTTTCACGAAGTACTATCCAAAATTTCCAAGAATTTCCGAAAACGTACCCCTAATCCTAATTTGCACCATCATCTTGGTGTACAATGCAATGATTCCAGAGAGTTTTTCATTGTTGGAATATCAACTGAATATCCACTGGGAGTAACGTGTTCACTAACTTGCAATCCTGGTTAGATATCGTCGATGGAGTTAAAAACAGTCTTTTCAACTGGAATTTCACCTTAGGAAAGAGGCTGAAATCACATGGAGCTAGGTCGTTGGGTGTGATGCCTGAGAAACAGTGGCCATATTTGTTTTAACTAAATCCAGTGACCTCGTTAATTCAGAAGATTAGTAACAATCTTCGCTGTAATTTGTATCTTGTTCATTTTATAGGCTAGGTATTGTTTTCATGTATCTATGACAGTTCCATTTTATTAAAAAATGTTTATAGATTGTTGATTCCTTTCTTCCGCCCTCAATAATTACTTTACGCCTTTTTGCAATTGTGTACGAAGTTGTTTATATTGACAATTGACCCGAAAATTTATCATCATCCCCAGACTCCTGGCCATTTGAGAAACCTTTGAACCACTCGCATGTTCTAGTTCGGCTTAAAACTTGCCTATCAAAAGTCTCCTTCATCATACTATGGGTTTTAGTTGCTGTATTTTTTAATTCAAACAAACCTTAATGCATATCGTTTGTTTCTTCTCTGTAGCCATTTCGAAATTCATACGGTGTAATTCCCACTGCTAAACGGTGTAAATGAAACCAGTAAAATCTAGAAAACGTGTCGCTAACAACAATGTCAATTGGTAGACTACCGTATCAGTTGAATTATAAAGAAGTAACTAGCCGCAGAAGTTCATACTTCTACTTGTTTACGTGGTATATAAACGTTCTTACCAATTTTGAGTAGTTTTTGGCATACTACCGTTCCTGACGATTAAAATTATAATGGTGGGAAAGGGAAAAGCTATTACCGATGCTATTAACAACAGATTTGACAGACCAATGTACACAGACAATTAAGTACACATTTACCATTTTGTACTACGTATGATGGCGTCTCAGTAGTCTAAAATGCCATTCAATTGTTAGAATTACATGAAACTTTAATGAACGTCATTAATTTCTCCAAGACGAAATATAGAGAAGAAGAAACTTCGAATTGGAGATTTATGATGTTGGCAAAGTTCATCTGCTGTAGTTGTGGGCGTTATCACCTAACAATTTTAGTTGGCTTTTGAACTAATAAATCAAACTACATCAACAATTGTGTGAATTCCATAATCACACAAGTCCAGCTGAAGATATATTGAGAAAATCAATACAAACTGAATATGTCTTGAAAATTTGAACTTGGAAATCAGATTTATTTCATATTTATACTTTGTTAAATAACAAATGTCACTAAGCATTAAAATAACGAGTATTACAAGTAATTTGTCTCTAATAAAATAATGAAAATATTGAACTTATGTTATTATGGAGCTCATCAGTCTGTTACATTGGTTTTAGATACTATAACTCTGATTTGGAAAGAAATGTACTGATGTTTAAGTAATAATGTCTGGAAATGAAAAAAAGTCACTGTTCATAAACCGTCTCTATTTTCAGAATAATGTAATAAACAAGCAACATTTAGTTTAGTCAAATCTTGCCTTAACTTAATCAGAATCTCACACTGATTTCTCCAGCACTGGAAGTCTGATCTTTCCCATATTAGTCCAGAAGTATCTGAAAGTAAAGTTGCCATGCAGGTAAAATTGAGGACAAGTATCTTTCAATATCCCTGACTTTAACGCTTTCAGGGAAATTTCAGCTCTATATACCGTATGCTCTCTTCAAGGTTTCCTTATCCATTCTTGCTTTTCCTGTCATTATAAATGTTTCTGTAACTAAGCCGCTTGATGTCTTAATTGCAGTTATGGGTTATGATTTGTATTCAATTATCAAATTGCTCATTGCGGCGACAGTGGAACGTTGGGCTGTTATGATTCAAAGACATGCTAAAGTCTTGTCGGCTGTTCACTTTTCAGAACAACATAGGTCCATGGACTTGAGTGCTAACGAAACTCAACACGTCAGTAACACGCGGAAGATACGGGAACCTGTGTTATTTTAAAGGTCAAACGATAGAGCTCAGTTAGACGACAGGAACAATGTACAGTATATAACTCTTACAGTGCGAAAAAAGTGGACTTATCCTATTATGGAACACACGGCTTCAATTTTATTAATATATAACATTTTACTAGGAATTATATTTATGAGCTTTCGGCGTCTTTGGCCGCCGAAGGCCATCACGCGCATCAGCCGCAGCGCATCACGTATGAGGGATGATGTCCTACAGCGATCACACTACCTGAGGAGTGGGGAAGAAAGAAAGGAATACAGAAGAATGAAGCGGTCTGGGACCTATATATTAGGTAGCATCCAGGCATTTGCTTAATATAAACGAGGAAAACCCAGGAAAAATCTGTCAGAATGGCTGGTTTGAAAAATCTTTTACATTTTCCGACTGAATGTGTAGGGTGTCTCATAAAGAACGCAATTTCTAAAAATGCCCATCATTTCTTAGGATTTAGGTTTATGAGCTGTCGGCAACTATGGTCATTTAGCCCGTCACGTACATGAGGTATGACGTCCCTCGGGGAGCACACTATTCGGAAAAAGGGAAGGAAGAAAGGATTGGGGAAGGAAGGAAACAAACTGGAACCTATATGTTAGTTACCATCCGGGCATTTGCCTGGTGTGAATGAAGAAAACCCAGGAAAACCTCTTTCAGGATGGCTGGAATCAAAAAGCTTTTTACACTTTTACGACCGAGTATTCCCACCAGAAAAGCCCATCATTTCTGTTCTACTAAGTTGGCAACACTGAACATTATGCGATTTTCATTTGTTGTCTTTGTGGTTAGTAGTGACGGAGTGCCGAATAGTGATGATCGGTATCTGTTTTCTGTACAGGTTGGAATGGAGCATTTCTCGACGGAACAGCGTGTTGTCATAGTAAAAACTTAATACAAATGTGGTGAAAGTTGTGCACAGACTATTCTCAAACTCTGTAGAATGTTTGGTCAACGTCATCACATTTGACTTATTTGATGTATTAAGTTGACAGAACATTCCGCGAAGTTTACGACTATTCTCTGCACAACATTCACCAGAGTTGCTCCGTGACTAAGCGATTACCGTACGCGCCTATGGTGTGGGAGACCCGGGAGTAGTAATCGCCCCACTTGGTCTCACTTTTTGGCCCCTGGGTCCCTGCCTCAGGACCCATGGTCCCTGGCCCAGGGTCAATGACCTAGGGGTACCTAGGACCACCCCCTAAAATTTGGCAGGGGTACATAGGACCACCCCCAGGACCCATGGTCCCTGGCCCGTGTCAATGACCTAGGGGTACTTAGGACCACCCCTCTAGATTTTGGCAGGGGTACATAGGACCACCCCCCCTTAAATTTTGGAAATTGCCAAATCTAAAAATTGGGTATGGTAGCCTAGGACCATAGTATGTACCTCTATCAGTATTGGATGTCTATGTCGTTCCCTTTCATGGGTAAAAAATTGCCAAAAATTCAAATTTCGGGGGTTTTTGACCTAATTTATCCCCTTTGATGAGGTATTATTACCCTATATGGTTATATGGGCGTATACAGGGATTCATTCCCTTTTATAAGACATGGGTATATTAATGCACCCCTTGAAATTTTTGGGAGGGGTACTTTGGCCCACCCCTTCAATTTTGGAAATTGCCCAATTTAAACATTGGGTATTATAGTACAGGACCCTAATATGTATTATGATAAATTTGGGTGGTCCACCTCGTTCCCTTCTAGGGGTACAAAATTGCCAAAATATAAACGTAAGCAATACGTAGTACCACGTGTTTGGTTTTTGGTCGATTTTATCCCCTTTGATGAGGTTATTATCCTATATATATAGTTATATGGTCATGTATAGGGGTCCATTACCTTTCATAAGATATGGGTATATTTGTGCACTCCTTTAAAAATTTGGGAGGGGTACTTTTGGCCCACCCCTTAAATTTTGGAAATTGCTCATTTTATATATTTGGTATTATAGTACGGGACCCTAACATGTATTATAATAAATTTGGGTGGTCCACTTCGTTCCCTTTTAGGGGTACAAAATTGCCAAATTTTAGTACAACCACGTGTTTGGTTTTTGGTTATTTTATTCCCTTGGATGAGGTCCTATTACCTTATATGGGTGTATACAGGTGTTTATTTCCTATTGTAAGACGTAGGTACATTTGTGCACCCCGGCAGGAGTGCCTTGGCCCACCCCTTAAATTTTGGAAATTGCTCAATTTAAACATTTGGTATAATAGTATAGAACCCTAATATAGATCACTATAAATTTCGGTGGTCTATCTCGTTCCCTTTTAGGGGTACAAAATTGCCAAAATATAAACGTAAGCATTACGTTGTACCACGTGTTTGGTTTTTGACCTAATTCATTTCCTTGGATGAGATCCTATTACCTTATATGGTTATATGACCATGTATAGGAGTCCATTCCCTATTATGAAACATAAGTACATATGTGCACCCCCGGGAATGGTACCTTGGCCAGCCCCCTTAAGTTTTTAGAAATTGCCAAATTTAAACATTTGGTATCATAGTACTGGACCCTAATATATATTACTACAAAATTTGGGTGGTCCACCTCGTTCCCTTTTAGGGTGCATTTTGTTCCGCTTTAGGAGTGAACCTTGCAATCGTCCCGAGTTTGATTCTTGGAAATGTTGAATTTAACGTCCCCGCGAAAACGGTGAGAGATGATAGGACGAAACATGAACTTACTTGACTGAGGATTGAAGCAGTGACCTCATACAGTAGAGAGACAAGCGCTGAGCCATCGTACACGTGTGTTGATTACTATGCAATAGTCCCGAGTTTGATTCTTGGTGCTAGTGTTAGAAAAATTTAACGTCCCACTTGAAACGATGATGAGAAATGAGAAAACATCATAAACTTACTTGCTTGCGGATTGAAGCAGAGATCTCACATATTTGAGCCACTATGGCCCATTGAGAAGTTCAGTTTTTTGATTACTATGTCATGGTCCCGAGTTCGATTTTTTTTTGTGTGTGTGTGTGTGTTAGTTTAAGAAATATTGAGTTTAACGTCCCCTTGAAACGATGATGAAAAATGATAGGAGGAAACATGAACTTACTTCGTTGTGGATTGAAGCGCTGAGCCGTCGTACTCCATTCAGTGCGAACAGTTTCGCGTATGAAAAGAAGACGAGCAGATTATGTTACATTACACATTTCAGTGCGAGCAGTTTACACTAGGTTTATGTTTCATATAGAAAGATAGAAGATCTGCGTTGTCATCTTTTTACTTCGTGTGCAACTTTGACCTTGAAGAAAACCTTGTTGACTCAGTGCTAGCATTGACGTATACACACAATCTTATTGTTTAGTTGGCTGTATTTAGAGATGAATCAGACATGTAAGGTTGCTGGTTCGAATCTAGTTGTGTTCGCTGTAACTCAGGGTCTGAGCGATACTTACCGAAAATTTTCCAGTGTTGCCAACACTATCAGAATGAATCGATTCATTTAGTCGGAGCAGTTTCGTGACGAAAACAGAATTTTGTTTTGCACACAAAAATTTTTTCTGAAACAGAATTTTGTTTGTACATAAAAATTTTTTTCTGAAACAGAATTTTGTTTGTACATAAAAATTTTCTGAAACAGTTTTTGTTTTGTACACACAAAAAAATTTTCTGAAACAGAATTTTGTTTTCGTACACAAAAATTTTTTCTGAAAACATTTTTTTTTTCGTACACAAAAATTTTCTGAATCAGTTTTTTTTTTCGTACACAAAAAATTTTCTGAAACAAAAATTTAGTTTGATTTTTTTTTTCGCAAAACATTGATTTATTTTATCGGTAAACTGATTCAGAAAAAAGAAATTGAAATCGCAGTACAGGAAAAAGAATTTGATTTTAGGATGTGAAATAAAAACACAGAATCATGTTTTTGTACATTTATTTTTAGCATGTGAAATAGAATACAGAATTTCTTTTTTCTTCAAAGGAAGACGTGTCCGTGACGGGTACAAATTCTGTAAAGAGAAAATAAAACATATGAATATACATGGTAATATTTATTTTGTTTCCTGTGAAAGAAGAAAAACAGATTATTAACATCGAACTAACTGATCAAGAGAGAGTGAGGTGAGAAAAGAAACGCAAATGTGACGTACCTGAATTCCTTTTTTTTCTCCACGGGCTTCTGCAAGGTGATGTCATCTGAGTTTTTGTCTTCGCTGTGGCCTTGTTGAAGCATGTCCCGTGTTGCGTTGATTCTTTGCCCGTCTTTGGGAGGTGATGTTGGTGGGATTAGGGGAAAATATGGCTGTTATTCTGTTCTGGCTTTTTTATACCCATAGGGCAATGTCTCGTATGTGTCTGGTATTAATCGGCGTTTTTTATAGTTGAAACTGTACTTCTTTTCTTCAGGTTTTGTGACAAGATGATGATCGTGGGTTCTGTAAATTTTGTGCGGCGTGCTAATGGAGATTTTTTCACTCGATTGATTTATGATCATTTGCTCCAGACTATTGAAATTTAACTTTTGACTTGCAGTATAATTGAGTGTGAATCCACGAATTTTGCATACATAACTGGTTGATTTCGTGTCGGGGTTGTAGATTTCCAAGGCGTACTGTTTTGGGCCACCAGACACGAATTTTTTAATGTATGCTTTTGGTCCAATTGATTCAAGTTCATTTGACATTGAACCAAGAAATACTTCTGGTTCTATTGTGGGCTGTGATGGTCGCTGCGTGAATATTACGGAATCTGTATCGAAATATAATACTCTTTCTTGCAGAAGTTCTAAATATTTGTAGAGTTCCAGACGAGCTTGACACGTTGTAAATGCTCCAAGGACAACATTAGCATTGTGATTTTGTACTGGAACATCATCTTCATACTGCCAATAAAGGTATAACATCGAATCGTTAACAGGTAAAATTTGGTTGACTTTTATGTCTGGAGCAGTTAATTTTTGATACAGTTCTTTGGGGTCGTTAATGATGGTCGTTTGGCTGAAATTGTCTCTTATAGCGAGTCGTCCCCAGAAGGCATTCAAACAGAGCTTTGCAAGACTACGACGTGCTGAATTTGTCATTATATTTGCTGCATCTAAAGTTATGCCTTCCCGTTGTTGTACCACTTGGATATACTGCTGCTTTTCTTCTTCGGTGACGCAATTGGCAGGCCAACCAGAAGCTTCCAGCTTAGATTTCAAAAATGTATTAATGTATTCGCTGAATAATCCGCCAGTCTTGGTTTCTGGATCATATACGGTGATGTCGTAATCCCAAATTTCGTAAATTTCAATGACTTGATACCCAAGTTCAATGGCTTTTTGAATTTCATAGGACACCCATGTTCCTGTTAGACTTCGTTCACTGTCCGAATGTGTACATTCAGAATCTTGATTTAATGCTGTGGCACAGGCAGCACAAAGTGGAAACAACAACTTCTTATTTGAACGAAATGGCAGCACTGGATGAAACACATTTCTGCTAGGCAAGATCTTCAACTTGACCAATCCGTTGACATCTTGAATGTCGGGCATTTCTGGATCTCCCTGTAGATATATTCGTGGATGCCCTATTGGATACCGTCCACATTTATTCACATAAGGATACAGGGAGACGATATCCAAGAATTTTATTTCTTCGCCTTCATTTTCATTTGCGACGTGGTACAATTTAATGGCATTAACACGGCCACCATAGAAGCTGTCTCTTGGATTTAATGGTGTCTTATTAGTATAAGGATGTGTGCTTAAAGAAGAGGCCAATGCTGGATTGGATTTTAACACTTGACGAAATTCACATTCCCACATTTCATGTACTTTATATCCCATGGATCGTAATAACTTCATTTTACGCTGTGTTCTCTCGTAGCGATAGTTCATTGTTTCTTCGGAGTTCTCATAAATGGGTTGATCACGGCCTGTAGGGACACATAGAGGACAGCCATGGAATTTGCACCCTTCAAATTCATACACGTGTTCCTCTTTAGTGTCAGGATCTTTGTAGTAACCGTCCAGATGAAAACCAGCAACATAAACTTCTTTTCCTTTCGCAGCATGTTGAATTGAATGGCCCTCTTTTTCTTCCATGTAGGCAAGCCACTGCAAAGCAATCCGTGACTGATTGTTTCTGTGACGGTATCCACGTGCAGGGAGAATGCTAATAGTATTAGGTTTTAAGAAATTTCGTCGAAATACTAAATTGCACGCACTCGCCAAAGTGATAGCCTCCAGGAAAGGATTGACGTGAGTTTCTTGTTCAAAAGTGGTCATGAAAGATATACAAGCCAATCGAAGTACGTTGACGTCCTGGATACAATAGTTTACCAATTCTTTTTGGAAAATAAACGTATCGTTCTGGTGTTCGTTGTACCATGTCATGAATTTTTCTCGTTCATCCACTTTCATTTCATCTGCACCATAATAATGGATGTCCGGTAATTTTCCCACATACGTTTGATTTGCAGCAGTATTAAAAAAGTGTGGAAAATATCCTTTGGTCGCTGGTAAATGAAATGCCTTGGATAATTTACTTAAAGCCATTGGCATGAAATTTAAGGAGTCAATAAACGATAAGTGATTCACTTTCATGCTTAAAATTTTTGCTCCGTTCAAGATCAAAGTAGGTTTCAATTCATGTTCTTCCACAATTATGTGCCAAAGATACAATAAGTTTGATGTTGGGTCGTGGTTGACGTAAATACGCAAGAAAGGCATTGATCGGATCATCTTGAAACATATGTTCTCGCTGTCCACAAACTTCACACGGATGATGTATATCCTCATCTTGAACACAGTTGTAACATACTTGTTGGGCCACCAGTAAATTGGGCTTATGAATGAACGTGTCTTCATCGAAGAAAGTATCCTGTGTGGCTTCGATATCATAGAAGACAATCATAGCCTTCTTGGCATGTAACACTGATGGAACTCCAGGCTTTAATTGAGTCGTATCAGGCTTCATGTAGCATTGGTGGGTAGACGTAACGTGTTTATGGCACACATTACAAAAATAATCAGTACAATCATGTTTTCTTTCCCCTGTATGGACAAACGAATAAATGCGTAGACATTTGGAACACTGTTTCACCATCTTGCATATTGGTTGGCCTTTATGGTATGGTACAGTCAGATGATTTGTATAGCATGTTTCACCATAAAATTCACGATTGCATTCTAGGCACTGCTTCTCCGTATTGGTCTTACTGCATGGCGGTTTCTGCAAACATTTTTCACACATGGCCGAACAGTTCTTGACGTGTGCAATACGATGATCATATTTTTTATGGCATGCAGCACAATAGTACTTAGTAGAAAAAACCGACGTTAATGACGTGATGATGTCATAATGAGAATTGATGCACATTAAATTGATTGGAATTTTGTCTTCGCCACCAGGCCCTTCATACAGAATATCTTCTCCTGAAAAGCTAGTGTATACGGTAAGTTTATAATTTGTCAAGTAGCGTTGCAATTGTCGTAATTCTTCCACGGATCCCCCATGCTCTAAATTCACTGATGATCTGGACAAAAGTTCATGTACGGCTGGAATAACAACACACTTTCTCTGGTTGTGATATTGATCGTAAACTTTTTTATTTGTATCCTTATATTTCTTTAGGCCAATAGCAATCACAATCGCATACGCTAAACATTTCTTGTCGGTGTTTTTTACACGTAAAATGCCTTTCTTGCACTTTAATAATTCGTCGTTTGATAAAAGACCTCGACGCACCAATCCAAATCCACGGGGCACATCCACATGATGAAAATGGACAATGAACGGTTCGTTCATGAGAAAACTATCGTTACTTTGAAGGATGCGATCAAAGGATGCCCATAAAGTCTCCAGTGTCAAATTACTTGCATGCCGGAAAGATAGATAAAATGGCTTGTTCTTCTCATCGTGGGATAAAATCGATAATCCAACCATCGATGATTCGTCGACGTTTTCCAATAAATAATCCAACATCTGTTGAAAGGAGGCCTGAACCCACTCCACAATATCGGTGCCACTGGTCGGAGCATTAATTTGAATTTCCAGCATTCGTCCTTCAAGATTAAAACGCCGATAATGTCTATTGATTTCTCGCAAGACAGTAAAGCCAGAAGTAGCCATATTCAAATAGGGAAAAAAGGTAAGGTAAGCAAAAAAAGGAATAGGCAAAGAAAAACAAATATCTAAAACGAAAAGAGAAAAAAAGCACGAATTAAAATTGAATTCAGAGATCACTACATTATCAAAATGACTACACGATCAATCCTAAAAGAATGATCATATCTCAAATAGTTTTACTGTTAAAATTTTTATTGTCGTCATACTGGAAATCAAACCCGGACCAACATCAACATGTAAATGACCTAAGTTTCTGTAGTGATAAAAAAGAATGAATGAAATTGTTTTTCTAACTGTGCTGAAAGAATCATTGTAGTAAGCATTTTTCCTCTGACACTGAACTTTAAAACATATGACGAACATGAAACGAAAACAAAATCTCATGCGCTTGCTTTTCTCGAGCTAAGGCAAGAAAGACTCGGCGGGAGATCAGATCCCACATTAAACTGCAAGTCCACGTCTCACGTTGTAGGGAACAAATTCGTGCGTAGTTTCTTTGTTTACTTTCAGAAACTGAGCTAAGTGGTTAGTGTTACGCAACTCTGGCCCGGGTTCAACACCCAGTATGCGATCAGATTCAACATTAAGCTGTATTCCTAGCCCCACTACTGAAGGGACGCTAAAACCAAAATCAACAAATTTCTCGTGCTTACTTCTAATGTGTGGGATGTGGCCCGGGTTCAACACCCAGTATGCGCTCAGATTCAACATTAAGCTGTATTCCTAGCACCCCACTACTGAAGGGACGCTAAACCAAAATCAACAAATTTCTTGTGCTTACTTCTAATGTGTGGGATTCCTAATTCGATCCCCGGTCAAGTTATTCTTCCATTTGCTAAATATTTCGTGTTAAAATAAAACAATGATAACAATGTTATCCTCATGCAAAAAAACACTCCATTGATGTTAAGAAAACGCAGTCGATACTTACCTCAAATTCAAGGAACGGAGTAAAGTCACGCTGTCACTAGAGGTACACCTACGTTCATTCAAGATCTTCGTGGAAGTAGAACTTCAAAATGAAATTAAGAAATTTATTTAGGTCTAAAACGTGTTCAACTATAAAGTGACATCACTATCAGCCAATCAGAAACGAGGAAAATGAATCAATGACATCACGGAGAACCAATGAAAACACAGCTTTCATCATGAGCCGAAACGTGATGTAAGAAGCAATCTGATTGGTTGTGACATTATTCACGTTTTTTCTCCTTACACATCAATCGTTACGACATCTAGTATCGCAATTTTGATAATGACATCATACCGTTGACTCGTTAGTTTCTTACGACATTCAAATTAACACATCTAAAATGTGATTCATTTTTCTTATACTTGATTGAAAAAATGTAACACTCATCGATATGTTACGAAACTGTCTTTGACATAAATGTAAAGTTGAGCTTTTAAAAGTCCGTCAGCTGAGAAAAAATGCTGATGTAGTAAAACCAGATTCTGCAATTTCACAATAACAAGCTTCTATGCGTAACAACAAGCAGAAATGTGTAGTAATGTAACATAATCTGTTCATGTTCTTTTCATACGCAAAACTGCTCGCACTGAATGGAGTACGGTGGCTCAGCGTTTTTTTTTTCTGATGTGTGAGTTCTCTGCTTCAATCCGCAAGCAAGTAAGTTTATGATGTTTTCTCATTTCTCATCATCGTTTCAAGTGGGACGTTAAATTTTTCTAACACTAGCACCAAGAATCAAACTCGGGACTATTGCATAGTAATCAACACACGTGTACGATGGCTCAGCGCTTGTCTCTCTACTGTATGAGGTCACTGCTTCAATCCTCAGTCAAGTAAGTTCATGTTTCGTCCTATCATCTCTCACCGTTTTCGCGGGGACGTTAAATTCAACATTTCCAAGAATCAAACTCGGGACGATTGCAAGGTTCACTCCTAAAGCGGAACAAAATGCACCCTAAAAGGGAACGAGGTGGACCACCCAAATTTTGTAGTAATATATATTAGGGTCCCGTACTATAATACCAAATATATAAAATGAGCAATTTCCAAAATTTAAGGGGTGGGCCAAAAGTACCCCTCCCAAATTTTTAAAGGAGTGCACAAATATACCCATATCTTATGAAAGGTAATGGACCCCTATACATGACCATATAACTATATATATAGGATAATAACCTCATCAAAGGGGATAAAATCGACCAAAAACCAAACACGTGGTACTACGTATTGCTTACGTTTATATTTTGGCAATTTTGTACCCCTAGAAGGGAACGAGGTGGACCACCCAAATTTATCATAATACATATTAGGGTCCTGTACTATAATACCCAATGTTTAAATTGGGCAATTTCCAAAATTGAAGGGGTGGGCCAAAGTACCCCTCCCAAAAATTTCAAGGGGTGCATTAATATACCCATGTCTTATAAAAGGGAATGAATCCCTGTATACGCCCATATAACCATATAGGGTAATAATACCTCATCAAAGGGGATAAATTAGGTCAAAAACCCCCGAAATTTGAATTTTTGGCAATTTTTTACCCATGAAAGGGAACGACATAGACATCCAATACTGATAGAGGTACATACTATGGTCCTAGGCTACCATACCCAATTTTTAGATTTGGCAATTTCCAAAATTTAAGGGGGGGGTGGTCCTATGTACCCCTGCCAAAATCTAGAGGGGTGGTCCTAAGTACCCCTAGGTCATTGACACGGGCCAGGGACCATGGGTCCTGGGGGTGGTCCTATGTACCCCTGCCAAATTTTAGGGGGTGGTCCTAGGTACCCCTAGGTCATTGACCCTGGGCCAGGGACCATGGGTCCTGAGGCAGGGACCCAGGGGCCAAAAAGCGAGACCAAGTGGGGCGATTACTACTCCGGGTTTGTTTTCCGACGGGAGATCATGTTGTTCGGATTCCACGTGTATCAGTAGATTCACGTCTCATATAGCCTTGCTGCTGAAAGGGACAAACTCAAAATCACCTCGCAACATTCACCATATTTCTAATAAGTTTTCACTATAACAATACACTATTTCGTCGTGAAGTGGTCCATTCCTACCCTTACACAAAACAGATGACAATCATGTCCTATTTGTGGCCTCGCGACTCCTATCTGCAAAGGTAACAGATGAAAATCGTATAACGTTCAGTGATGTCAACTTGCTAGAACAGAAATGGAGTCCATTTCAAAAGTTGCGGTCTTTACTGGACACTCTTTATATCAAATTTTACTTTGTACCTGAAATTAGTAGATAATAAAATTAGATATTACAAAGCAATTGCAACAAAATCAAATAAATCTTTTTATGTTATTTGCAAGATATATATATATATATATATATATATATATATATATATATATATATTCAATAACATTCTCAACTAACTGCATTTTTATTGCTTTTTGCTAAATTTTCAATACCCTGCAGTGCATACCTCTGGTATGCGAGTCGCTGTACGATTAAGTACGATTAAGGGCCAATAACAGGAACATGCAGTAGACAGAATATCAAATGATCACACATGCCAAGAAGATAGTGAAACTCGGTAGTCATGCTTATCGCATGCAATCGCATATTGTCCTGCTGGAGTCATTCAGAAGTTTCAAAGTGGGCACCTAGTGCCTGATAAATGTAAAAATGTAGGATAAATATCTCGAGTAATCAATATGCTACACTCGCGGACAAGGACAAATATTATTATTATTTGGTCAGAAGTAGGTTTTGTGGGAATGGAGAATGAATGTTTTGGTGTCTTTCATCTCACCATGTGAGATCATTCCAATGCCAATTTCTAGTGTGCAGTCAAAGGGATTCCCAGCAATAAGCGTCGCAAAACGTTGCCACGACCTTCAAGATCTGCGTCACTGTTCTATGTATAACATTCACATTATGAATGTTCTTGACACAACTGAATGTGATGCACGTGATAATAAGCAGATTTGTGTTTACTATACCATATCCATTTATATTACACATAGATTTAAACGAAATAAGAATAAACGTAAGGAATATATGGCTTTCGTAAACCATGTAGATGTCCTTAAGTATTGTTATTTATAAAATACCAAATACTTCTCTCACACCACTGAAAGCATTAACCTACAACGCTTTAGGGACTACGATGTTTGTAAGTCCATAACTTCGACAGTTCATAACATACTAGAAGTAGTGATAGATGGATGGAGGACGAAGAACTACGAATTCTTTTTGTAGAACTTACAGCTTAAGTTCTGAAAGGGCCAATAACAATAAAGACTATGATACTTTAAGGATGCATTTGCTAACTGATATACACTTCCATACTCATTGAAAATTCTGAAAATCACTGTGGTTAATTTTCGCACAATGTTATGGTGACATATTACGTATTTATGTAGTTAATAATCAATTTACATTTTTTGGTTTGTTACATAATAATAGTTCGTGTTCATACTTGCAGAAGAACTTAGCGGATTGGTTGGTAACTTGCCATGAATTAAAAAGAGAAGTATGAAATAGTCAACTTTGGTTTGGATAAGTAATGTTAATAGAATTACTCATGAGATAGTTTTAGGTTAGAATTAGTTGAGTTAGGTTTCATTAAATAAAGTTAAGTTTTATTGTGCATTGTTGTATATTAGAGAACTAAATCGCTAAATTTCTTAACAAGAATTGGTAGATCACCAAATATTGACAGATCTCAAAAAATGCACTATCAAATTTTCTTCACTGTGCTATTTAATAGTATAAGAGACGAGAACCAGGCTGATTACAATTTCATCACACCATTTGTGAAATGTTATGTAGGATTACTGTTTGTTCCACTGGTTCTGTTTATTTATTTTGGAAAAATATTTGGAGAGGTCATACACTTTATTCATTCATATCAGTTTACTTGGTATTGAGGTACGATAGTTCATTATTAGTAGGAATTCCCAAATCACTTTTTCATAATTGTTCTAGTGTTGGAGTAGAGGAAACAAATGTGTTTTCTCTATTGTATACGAAAAATTCAAAAAAACAATAGCCTTTTGATCACAAGCCAAGTAAATTTATAAAAAATTACGAACACATGGAGTAAAATCCTTTACCATTAGCGTACGGCATTCTTCATTGTATGTAGTTGATTTATTAAATTTCACCAATTCTTTTGCGAAAAAGAATATTTCACTTCAGAGGAGGGATCTCCTGAATATATTTGCCAATTGCATCTCTGAGAAATCCATTCGTCAATCTGATGTTAATATTCCTTCCATAGCAATATGGGTGCCAAAACCAAGCAGTAAGAAGAAAAAAAGCAGATAGAGAGATAGGTAGATTGAGGGAGAGAGAGAGAGAGAGAGAGAAACTCCATCTGATCGTCTTATTTCGGGGAAACTTCTAAAATGACTTGATGAAGGAAATACCAACACTTTAATGCTAGTACCTTCGGAAGAATAAAAAAAAATCTCTTCAAGAACTGAAATAGCGAAGAGGGTGATCGACGGGGGTAAATGGGTGTCAGATTTATTTCCCTTCATCTTCTTCTCTTATGAACCCCCTCTCTTCTCCTCTCTCTAAAAAGATTTATGATCAAGCTGTTACCCGCACGCACTCACTCTATGAGAAGCTCTCCCTGGCTACTGTAACCTCTCCGACGACCCAGCCTTTTATCAAACAACCAGCTCTGCTTGTTGTTTTTATAACATCTTTGAGGCGCCAGACAGAGAAATACCCAAAGAACAGGCACGCTCTTCTCCATTGATTTCAAATAAAAGTGTCCATGAAATGAGCAACATTAAAACATTTCCTTCTCTGCACTTTTTCCCCTTTGAGAAAGTCTTTCCCATCCTCTCCATTATTATGAGGAATGCGATATATATGAACTATCTGGTGAAAGAAATTTTGAAATGAAAATTTATGATACATTTCCCCCAGCTCAAAAAACTTTATTTGTACCTGTATTCTATCAAATTTCAAAATAAAGTTTGATTATATATACGAAATTTTCTTTGATAGTAAATTAAAAAGAACATTCACAGATTTATTTGTTAATAATTGCGATACCAAATACCTTATCTGAAATGCTGGTATTAACAATTATTTAAAAATTGCTTTTTCGTTTGCTTTATTTTTCGTATTGCTTTTATCCTGCTTATCCTGCTTATCTTTAAATAAGTGTACTTGACATTTGTGAAATATTTATTGTTGGCTTGTGTGTACGATGAGTATAACTGTTTAACTAGGGAGATGGAGGCAATAATAAATAATTTAGTGGTTTGGTTATATTTTCTGGATATCTCTACATTCGAGCATTCTATTACCACATGATAATGAAATTTGGTTCTTAAAGGCAAAGTCAAATTTATGTATTTTAAACAATGTATATTCATGTAAATTTATGTATATTCTATAAGCGAACCACATGAGCGTTGATCATGGGGGTGAGGGGACCTGGTCCCTCTGATGTTTTCTTTAACCTTAAATCTTTATTGATACCTTTTTATATTATATATGTTTAACTTGAATGCCCTTCTCCCACAAATTTACAAAGAAATAGACCCACCCAGCAGCAAACATGTTGTTTCGATAGTAATGTGTTAAAAATGAAATTTATGCTTAAATGTAAACTCCTGAAAGTACTATAGAGCAGCATTTTTTAATTTCCTATAATTAATCAAAAATAACAACGTATCAACTCGACTAAGAGAAGAAAAGAATTATTCTATCCAATTTAAAGAGATAACTTATTGATGGTATACTTCAGTATGAGTTTTACCTTAATAAGTAGCCTGTTTTTTGTACAGCATCAATGTTTAGGTTTACAAAGAAATTAGTTTCTTTTCCGTTCCTCGAAAACAATGCCTCAGCTTTTACACCCACTCATATCATTTTGTGCATCTTAATGAGCTTTATCGATTGCAACACCTCTCACGTTTGACTACAGAATAAACATTATGCATTCACAACTGAATGATCATGAAATTATTGGTGTAATAAGAAAGTGGTAGAAAGAAAGATGGCCCCATAAAAGGAAACTGTGGACACAAACATAAACTTACCTATTGGATCCGACTTTCGAGTGTTTACACCTTATTTTCAATCACAAGTCACCATGTCTCCATTTGCGCCAGTTGTATTATTTTTATGTGATATTATGATATTACATTTTACAGGAAAGCAAGTTATAAAGTTTTAAATTAATTATAAAACATACTTTCAGCCTACTCGTCAAAACGATATATATAATGCTAAAAATAAACTTTTAATTAGATATTATCAACTTTAACCAATATATAGATCGTAGTGTAATAAACTACAGGAGTGAATAATCTATTAATGACTATAAAGTGACATACACGTATTATGTTTTGTCATCCTCGAAGAGATTTGTTAGTTGGGATCTTTTTCTTCGGCGTGTGCATAAATACAGTTCCCAAAAGACCAAACAAAAATGTGTTACTTATGCCTAACGTCTTACATTGTCTTATGAGGAAATTTATTTGTCTTTTTAAATGAATACATATAGGAAACCTATATTCATAACCAATATTGTTCACTTAAAAATGAGTTCTATAGGTTAAAACGCCATGTCTTTTAATAATTTCCCAGAAATACTCACGAATACTAACAGTAGCTTTGTTGATCATTAACTCGATCATGGATATTACTGGTGTAGTCAAACCCGGTCATTCCTGAACTACTTGTACCAGCCAAATGTGGTTAATTGTGGCAGATATCTTTTTTTCTTTTTTTGTAATACTTAAAAAGTTTTGCATCGGTACTGGATATTTTCAGGCGAACACAGTACTTTAAATCCCCATACTGTACTTCCTCCCTGAGAATTCGGGACAAATCTAGATTGAAAATCTGATGAAAGAAATACGGGATAAAACACTAAAAGGACTAAGTTGTGCCGTACCTACATGATATTGTAAAGTGAAATCACCTCAGTTTACGCCCTGTAGATACGCATCTTTAGAAATATATATAGAAAAATGTATAGAAATGTATATACGCATCTTTAGAAAGCGAAGCAAGAAGGTATTTCTTTTAGGTATACAACATGAGTTTATAGAACATTGTTTGGAAAGTAAAATCTACTTTTCGTAAACGTTCGTACTTTTATGATCATTTTTACTTTTCAGGTCAAACTAATGCGTGTATTCATGATTTTTGGAATGTGATATTTCCTCGTAGATCAGCTAGTGATACAAACCTAAGTTGAGCAAGGTTTCAGAAGGGAAGGGAAATTCATGTACTTTACGTCAATCCATTATGTGCATGCAGGATTCTGCTTCAAGCTTTTCAACATCCTTCTCGTTTTTTTTCCCTAAGATCATTTCGAGGATAATTTTCATCCCTATTGACATGACCGCGTATATTGGGTTGTCATTTTTCTATCATTTACTTTTCGAGTATTTACTGATTAGAACAGCAATAATACTTGATTCATGAATTTTGAAATTAAAGTTTGAAAGAGACAAATTAACCTAAGTCCTATAGCTTATTTCATGTCTGCATTTTACAATAGTAGTTCCTTATGTAAGACGTATAAAGCAATGAATGAACATAATCCCATACATGCAGGTTGTGTGTATGTGTGTGTGTGTGTGTGAATTTGATGGGACAGAAGACTTCTTGTTCACGGATTCGTGGATTAAGGGAAGGATGTGGTTGAAGTCTCATGGGTCCAGTCTAATCCTTTTGAGCGATGGTCACATGATAAAAGGTCGACCATTCAAAGCCATCTTTCTATCCTTTTATTTTCTATAGCTCTTCCCAAGAGATGTAGAAAACCTGTAAAAAGAGCTCAAGGAAAAAATGTAATAAAAAAGGCGCTGATTCTTCCTTTCAGGAGATAATGTATTGGAGGTACGTACATCTGAACTAATGGTGAAGACAGCTAAAATTGTCTGCAATATTTTAAAAGAACTCATACTAAATTTTATATATGGTAAAATGTTCAAAATGCTCAAATTATTATTTTGTGTTACTATTCAAAAATTCACACTCAATTGTTATTTAACTTGTGTATTAATGTTAGTCTTAATAGTAACATACGTAATATATATCCAACCTTTCTTAACAAAAATTGTAAATGGATTTATTTTGTATTCTATCGAACATCCAATTTATTCTGGATACGTCAGTGAAAAGTATTATTTTCAATTAGGTAAAAGTTAAAAAGTTAATAATTGTAATATCAGCACTATAACATATCGTAGTAAACGTTCATTGTCAACAAGAAATAGCGGTGAATTCAGTGAAAAAAAGGATATTGAAGTTCCTTCCAATAAGGAATCAAGTACTATAGGAATCCTAGTTCAGTAGCTATTATTTCTGAACTTAATTTTTAACTATCTTTTATCCTTCTTACCACGCCGGCCCAAACATTTTGTATCATTATTATGTTAGGTAGATATAAAAGTTGTTCGTCAAAAACATCGTTAACCATCTTTTAGTTATGCTAAACAAATTTTAGATGGGAAACCACTTTAAATCAATTATAGTTTTGGCCACTTTCGTAATAAAATAAAGTTCCACTTGTCCACAAAAGCTAATCCTGAAAATAAACAAAATAGTCCGTCATGGTACCGATAGTAATATACTGTATGTCTCACAATGACATTATATGTTGTTGATAAAGATGTGAAACAGGTTCATTAGTGTCTGGACGCACCTTGGGCAGGTAGTCCTTTTAAGACATTACAAACTTTGTAAATTAGAAGAAAACACAGTGGCATATCACTCCAGAACATCTTGCTTGTGGTCGATATTATTGTGAGCACACAAGTTTCTTTAGTTACTAGTAAAAATACTCTGTGGTGGCGAGTATTATCGTTTTGTACACTAATTCTCTCGCATTCTTCCCGTCTAGAAAGTCTAACGCCCCAGTTCAAAATATGGCCTCCATATCGGTTAGCTATTCGCGCGAAATTCAGAAAAGGTTCTCTGAATCTTAACAGAAAGATTCTACTTTAAAAAGCACAGCTATTCCATAATAATACAGCTATACCATAATAATATACCATATAATAGCACAGCTATACCATGTATATGTCGCTTTCAGCGATGATGAATGCATTGTTTCACAACCTTGTATCTGCTGAGTTCAATCTCCATAGATAATCAATTTTCAGTGCAATCAAGAACTTACTACTAAAAAGTACTTGATTTCATATGTGTTATGACTTACTGCGAACGCTTCCTTATATTTACCTCACACAGGACTGTCTTTCCATACACATCTTATATTTGTATAATCGTCTCCAAACATTAGGTATCTAATACATATTGTCCTATCCAGTAACAACGTTTGCATTCTGTTAAGTTAATATATCGGATATTGTTACGAGGGACATTCAATAAGTCCTTAGAAAGAGATAAAAAGAAACAAATCATTTCGGGTATATTATTTTCTTTTACTTTACTGCATAATCTCCTTTTAGCTCATTATATTTTTCCTAGTGTGTTTCCAACTTCGGAAGGTCCTGAAAATAGGATCTTTTTGTGCGATGACTTCATCGTTTTATGTGAATCTTTTTCGCCGAGCCATTTTTCAAGTTTGGAAATAAACCAAAGACACTGTGGGCCAAATTTGACGAATCCGGTAGATGTTGTAATGATTCGAATTTAAATTCCATCATTTTTGATATCGAAGATGAAAGAGAAGTTTTTTCGTGCCAAATGAGGACGTTTCTTCTTGATTTCCTCCTTTAACCCTTGCAATAACGACACATAATACACTCCATTTATTGTTTATCGTTTTTCCAAGTAATTGATGAACTTGATTTTGAGTGCATCCCAAAAATCTGGGGCCATCAACTTCTAGGCTGATTTCACGGTCTTCGCCTTCTAAAAGATGGATCGACTTTAAAATCCCACTTTCTCGACTGTTCCTCTGTTTCTGGCGTGTAGTAATATATCTATTTCTCGTTCACTGTTATGTATCGACGCAGAAACTCCTCGAGATTGTGACAAAAATGAGCCAAACCAACCACTGAATCGATCAAACGATTGCGTTTATTCTCCACTGAGAGCAAACGCGGCACCCATCTTGCCGAGACCTTTTTCAAATTAAATTTTTCGTACAAAATTGAAAATACTGTACCTTGTGATGTGCCTGTGGTCTCAACTATTTCGTACACTTTGAATCGTCTATCACTCAAAATCATATCGTTAATTTTGTCAATCATTTCGGAAGAAATCACTTGGACATCCCGAATGATGTTCATCATTTATGGATGCACAGCCTCGTTTAAACTCCTTTGTAAACAATAGCCAACACAGAAGCATATGTGCCATGAAGTTAATCCAACTCGGCTTTGAACTGTTTCGGTGATGTCGGCATAATTGTTTTGAAATAGAAATATTTTATAACTGCACGAAATTGATTTTTTCCATTTTTCAAAATCATCACAAGTTTCTTTCTTCAATTGACCATGACAATGAAACCACGTGCCGTATATAGCTGAAATTTAAAAAAAAAGTCTAGTGAGGAGTGACGATTATTAAACCAGACCATTTTCGATACTAAGAGTGTCATTTTTTGGAATTTCTAAGGACGATTTGAATGACCAGGAACGAAAGGACTTAGAAAATATCACGCACGCAAATACATTTTGGAGAAGTGTACAAGAAGATGAAATCTATGAAATTGCGGAGGAAACAAGGGTGTATTACGATGGCAGTAGAAAATAAGAATGGGAAGGTAGTCAGCGAGAGAAATGAGGTCATAGGAAGATGGAAAGAATACGTTGAAGACTTATATGAGAGCAGTGATAGACCGTGTAGCCTAAATGTTGAAGTAGAAAATGAAGTAGGCGAGGATGATAAAGGATTTGGTATTCTTCGCGATGAGTTTGAAAAGGTTATATCCGAGGTTAGGAATGGAAAGGCAAATAGATAAAATACCAATAGATGCTGAACGGGACGTTAAACTCAAACTCAACTCAACTCATTAAAAATAAGGGAGACGCAGACAAGGCAAAGAAAGAATATTTCCGACTATGCAATGAAATACATGAAACAGTAGAGTGGCTAAAAGGCTTCCTGAAAACGATCATGATACCGATGGCTACGAAATCGAACCCAAAGAGATGTGAGGATTATAGAACTATTAGTCCCATATCTCATGGAGCTAAAATTTGCTCCGTATAGTGAACAGAAGGTTATATGGAAGAACAAATGAAAAAGTGTGGGAAGAGCAATTCGGGTTCAGAAGAGGTAAGGGCACAAGAGATGCTATTGGATTATTAAGAGCGACCGGCGAAAAATTTATAGAAAAAGGGAAAGAGATGTATGTTGTATTTATAGATCTAGAAAAGGCTTTTGGTCAAGCGAATTGGGAATTGTTGTTGAGAGTTCTAAAGGAGATATGGTTGGAATGGAAAGATCGAAGACTCATAAGAAACTTATACATGAACCAACAAGTAAGTGTCAAGATTGGGGAAGAACTGACGGAAGAGAGTGCAATTGGAAGGGAATTTGACAAGAATGCTGCCTCTCGCCAACACTATTTAATGTCTATCTAGAAGAGATAGTGGAAAAGAGTTTACATGATGATGACGGCATTTTGGTAGGAGGTAGAATGATTAGATGCATAAGATTTGCAGACCATATGGCGCTTGTTGCAGAATCTGAAAAGGAAATGAATAAAATGTTAGAAAACCTGTGGATGATCTTTAAGAATATGAGATGAAAATAAATGTTAGAAAGACAAAAGCCATGGTGAATGCAACGAAGAGGTCTATGTCAAATATAAAAGTAGGAGGGGAGCAAATAGAACAAGTGAGTAGTTTTCGATGGTTTGGGTACAAAACCTCGTGGCCAGAACCTCGCGGCGACAACCTCGCGGACCAAAACCTCGCCTGGCCAAAACCTCGCCTCCCAAAACCTCGCGGCCCAAAATCTCGCCAGGCCGAAACCTCGCCTGGCCAAAACCTCGCCGCCCAAAACCTCGCGGGACAAAATCTCGCCGGGCCAAAACCCCGCCTGGCCAAAACCTCGCCGCCCAAAACGTCGCGGGCCAAAATCTCGCGGGGCCAAAACCTCGCCTCACCAAAACCTCGCCACCCAAAACCTCGCGGGCCAAAATCTCGCCGGGCCAAAACCTCGCGCCCCAAAATATCGCCATACCCAAAATCTCGCCTGACCAAAATGTAGATGTTCCAACAGATGATAAGAATGACGGTATAAAAGACGCTGTTTCAGAAGAAGTATCACGGGTATTTGACCAAGTCCCGCGATACCATATGAAAATTCTATTTCTGTATTAGAGGATTTCAATGTAAGGTAGGGCGACAGGATGTTTTTAAACTGGTTATAGGGAAAGAAAGTCTGCATAAGGAAAGTAATGACAACTAACGAGGTTAGTTTCGTGAACTTTGGAACATCCAAAGACTTAAAATTTTAACAAAAATCTAATAATATTTATGAAAATATGAAACAATATATAAGTTTTTACGACGTCCCTTGATTATGTCCTATAGGTTAAAGGAGACGTAGATGACCAGGATGAAGGAAATGATCGATTAAAGAAAGTGGCAGAAAACGGGAATAACCCGAGAAAGCTCACGCACACGATGTTTTGTATATTATTATTATTATTATTATTTGTAATGTGGAATTGCATATTAGGGAACACATTGGGTAAATTTTAAACAAAAGTTTCATTCGCGGCGAGGTTTTGGCACGGCGAGATTTTGGGCGGCGAGGTTTTGGCCCGGCGAGATTTTGTCCCGCGAGGTTTTGGGCGGCGAGGTTTTGGCCACGCGAGGTTTTGGGCGGCGAGGTTTTGGCCACGCGAGGTTTTGGCCCGGCGAGATTTTGTCCCGCGAGGTTTTGGGCGGCGAGGTTTTGGCCACGCGAGGTTTTGGCCCGGCGAGATTTTGTCCCGCGAGGTTTTGGGCGGCGAGGTTTTGGCCACGCGAGGTTTTGGCCCGGCGAGATTTTATCCCGCGAGGTTTTGGCCGGCGAGATTTTGGGCGGCGATGTCTCGGCCGCGAGATTTTGTCCGTATACCGTTTTCGATATCTGGGTAGTATTCTTAGTAATGACATGAAGAGTGAACATGAAATAAAAGCAAGGATAGGAATGGCGAAAGAAGCCTTTAGGAGGAAGAAAAGTCTGTTTTGTGGGACATTGAATAAAGAGTTGGGAAAAGACTCAAAAATGATTCGTGTGGAGTGTTGTACTGTATGCGGAGAAAACGTGGACGTTACCTAAAAGTGATGAAAAACGACCGGAATCCTTCGAAATGTGGGTGTTGAGAAGGATGGAAAGAATTAGTTGGGTCGAGTGGAAAACGAAAGAGAAAGTGTTAGAAATGGCTGGGGAAAAAAGAACACTTTTAGATATTATTAAGAAGAGGAAGAGAAACTGGTTGGGACATTGCCTAAGAAGAAATTGTATCATGAGGGACGTCCTAGAGGGTATGGTGTCTGGAAAGAGAGGGGGCGAAGGAGATTACAATTAATGGATGATATAAAAACGGAATCATACGTGAAGACGAAGAGGTTAGTGGAGGCCCCGTGGAGCATGGAAGCTTCTCAGCTGCTGGAAATGACCTACCAGTAAGGGCAGAAAAGCTATGATGATGATTTTTCTTCGTAGATGATATTTTATACTTTTTATATGTGATATCTCCTTAAAAATTGTTTTGTATCCATTTGTGATCTTTTTATATCATGTTTGTACTAAGGTCCCCAAATTATACATATTCTAATTTACTTCTTACAAAACTATTGTACAGAGTAGATACAGTGTCTATATTTCTTAAATCAACAGTATTTCCTTTCACAAACCCCAATGTTGCGAATTCATCATTTTAATAGTTTCTTTGTGAGATTCTATCTAAAAGGAAACTCATTGCAGTCCGAAATCTTTTGCCTTATCCTCTCTTCGTAGTATATCATCTTTCATTCTGTGCTCATATTTATGTCCAACTAGCTTTCTAGAAAATTAAATAATATGACATTTTCTTTCATTAAAATGCCATGCTTGCAACAATCTGTCAGGGAAAAAAACTTAGCAAATTTTTGAGCAAGACAGAGCGATAAAATTTATTTAGCAAATTTTCGCCGAGCCTTAGTGAAATTGTGTAAATTACATTTGCTGAATTTCTATTATTGATTGGATATATATATATATTGAAACATTTGGTCAGTTGTGCTAGATTTACTTGATTTTCATTTTCTATTGATTTCTTGCATTCATTTTCATGTATGGTTTCAATATTTAAATAATTAGATATTTCTAATTGTGTTTTGCATGGAATTTCATCTGATAAAGGTTTTAAGACATACATAGTTTTAAAGTATTATTCAAATCTACCCGCTAATTCTTGTGTTGACTACAAAAGTTTACCATGATACGTCATAATGTTGATATTAAGATTTTTTTTGGTTTAACATAATCCCAAAAATAACTAGGGTTATTATTGACATGTTTTCAAGATTTTATATATGTAAATTTTATGCTTTTCTTTTTTTTTAAATTTTCTTTAATATTTTATGCAGTACAATAAATATAGTTCTACTGTATCCGAGTGCAATCTTTTTTCAATAACATATCTTTACTTCAAATTGTTAGTTGTGTCTGGGGAAAACGAACTGGAAGTGACCGTTTCTTATATAATTTTCTTCTAGAGACATTTTTCTTCCTAATTCTACTGAGCACCGTATAAAAGAAATCCAATGCTTTGTTTGGATTTTTATAATTGTGTATTTCATCCCAACTAACTTTCTGAAAATCGTGATACAATTTTTAAACAATCGTAATACAAACAATAGTCGACTTGCACTTAGTGCGAGATATTCTCCTAATTATTGATTCTTGAATCAACAGAGCTGTACGTCTTCAGGTGCAAGGGATTCTTATATTTTATACACTGTTATAATTCTATTTAGATTTCGTATTACTAAAGCTAATGTTTTTCATGTTGGTTTTGAATATTATTTAGAGATTTAACGGTGTTCAAGACATGAAGTTGTCAAGAGCACAATATATTGCTCCTCCTTGTACTACGCGTAAATTGTAATTTCCAAAATGAAATGAAATATTTCAGTTTAACGTCTCATGAGTATGTTTTTTAAGGCCAAGGGAGAACAATGGTTAAAAGAAGTGAATGATGATGGAAGAAATGATGGAATGAGAGAAAGTGGGAAGAATCAGGAGCACTTCAAGAAAACTACAGATACACTGTTGTCCACGACAAACTTACTGGGCAGGGAATCGAACCATGGAACCTAACGCACTAGAGGTAATCTACCACTGAGTCAACGTGTCCTCAAATCGTAATTTGAGTATTATCAAAGATAAATTAAATCCATCCATATTGCCACCCATCTTTCTCCGCGTTGCAATTTTTTATGTATTCTGATTGATGGAGCTCAATGTATCTGGAACATAAAGTCATTGCCTTCTCATCAATTTACAGACTTCTGCTTTCAAAAGCATCGGTTGTAACTAGAAATTGAAAACGAATATTTGACTGACCGTTACTGGATATTTGACGCCAAATTTTGAATCGTACTCACATGAAATCAAGCCAAAAACTAAACAAAATTCTTCTCATGTAAATGATGTTGATGAGAAAAAACAAGAAATCTGAGGAAGAGCTTTCACTAACATACAAGATAATTAAAACTTATCACGAAATGGATTGTGCTATTATGGAGTCGGTTGGTATAATCTGATCTGATCTTGTCATTACGCAGAATAAATCTTATCTCGAACTGCAGTTGCACTACTATACGTTTCAGATTAATTTTGGTGGATATATTAGAGAACAAAATGCAAATGAATAAGTTTTCTTTAGCTTGTTTTAAACCGCATGTATCAATATTCACAATTTACTAATAACGATTATTATAGATTCGTAAGATAGTAAGCTAATTTCACAAGCTTCTCTTTCTACATTTACACTTATGTTGTACATTAAATTTCGTAGGTGTGAAGAGAATATTTCTTTCTTCGAGAAAGGTTTCACATTCTATTTTATGTGATGTTTCTATGTAATTATTTCAATAGACGGAACAGTTTTCACAGAGATATATGTTTGAACAACAATAGTTTTAGTCTATAGCTATAACCTATAATGCATATAAACTTATAACTACGACAACCCAAAAGTATAAAAAACATAATAAGCATAACAGCAATTTACATATATTGTTGGTACCTTGGACATCTTTGTGGTTGTCTAAGGCTTCAGAAGAAACTAATTTTAAAAGCATAATAAAGCATAATTTTAGAAAAAAAGCATAAAGCATAATTTAAAAAAAAGCATAAAGCATAATTTAAAATATATAGCATAACTCTTGAAAAATTCTGTTTAACTGCATGTTTAACATACTATATTAATATTTTTTAGAACCAATATTTACAATGTAAAATCATTGAGAACATAACAATGCAACAATGAAAAGCTTATTTTTTTATTTCTGTAAATTTTTAGGGGTAATCCTTTGATGTAGAGAAAAGAAAAAAGGAAAAGATAAGGAAAATTCCCGCCAACAATGAATAGTACACAAAAACCCCACACTATATTTTAATGTGTACTTCTTGAACTTGAGCACTTTCTGTATTTTTTGGTGGTAACTTTTACTTTCCCTTTCTGTATGTATGCACCTCTAAGGCGCACACAAGTAATAAAAAAATCTGACTCGAGTAAAAGATATCTCTTTACAGTGCAATAAGTAGAAAGTTTATGAAATATGTAAGAAACTGATTGCATAAAATATTAATAAATAGATCAAGATATTTAGAATATTTAATGTACACCGGTGTATAGTAAATATTATACATTATACACGATTAATGTAAAACAATTATTGAAATTAACAATAAAGCATAATTTAAAAAAATTAAAGAATAATACGGGTTGCTCTACTTCTAACCACAGAGTTAATAATGAATTTTCCTGGCATAAATTTTTCTCACATATTTCTTTCTTTCTTTCTTTCTTTACCTCTTACTTCAAGTTAATTCGAAATTTATATAGCACTTTACCTGAATTATCCTTATTTAAGCATTGGGTATAGCGTAAGTAGCAATAGAAATCACTCTAGAGATCATTTCAAGAAAAAAGTAATATATATATCGTAAAACTGACTAAAACATAAATATATTAACTTAGAAGTGACCAGAGAAATTTTATTTTGTGTATTGAATATATACGTCACATCATACATTATCTTTTTACAATTTCAAGGTAACATTTTACATTCAATATAGGATACTAGTCTGAAAAGTATTTTGTAAGCCATAACTGAGTGAAAACAAGGGAAAACAATTGAAAGTGAAAACACTACTTCTACACTTGAACATAAGTTTAGTTCTGCACAAATGCATTATCTTCGCAAGATGGCAGTGGTGACTTCTAAGCGAATTCACATTAGAGAAAACTTGAACTTTATCGCTTAAGCTAAGGGAAAGTATACCTAATGTGCTGCTAATTCCTATATCCTAAGACTCAATGAAGTTTTTCCTTATACTATATCTTCCAACAATAAAGTTTGTACCATTACCGATGTGACTTCTTTCAAGAGCCGCCACTTTAAGCTACCCCTAACACTACTTACTTCAATGAAAGACAATATTAACAGAAAAATGACTGATGTGCAGTTGAAGCATCCCATACATATACCCATATTTTCTTCCAGGAACTATCTTTCGAGGAGGGAGAAAAATATAACTATGAAGAGCAGCACTGAGACACTATTTTTGAAAGAACGTTCTCTGTATAACGATGGCATGTAATCGTAATTTATCTTAGTTTGAGATTGGGGAAAGAGCGATTAGCAACCCTATGTCTGGAAGAAACATTGCATGTACATTTCGCATTAAAAAAATTGCGACTGCTAACGCCGTGCAGCTAGGCCGCCCAATATACACCTTCTTATCCCATAATCGTGTCTGGTAAAGAGACTTCCTCTCTCTCTACTCCTTTCCTCTCTGCCATACATAAATCAGCTAACAAGATGAGCGCAATTCTAATTTCAAACTACACATGTATTAGTATCGATAAAATGAAAAAAATAAAACCGAGACGAAACAAGATTCATAAGTTGATGTAGGGAGAAACTTAAACACATACAATGAAAAGTTGAAACCAATAGATGTCTATTACAAATAGGTTCAGAAATGAGGCAGACAGAGAAAGAGAGAGAGAGAAGAGAAGAGAAGAAAAAGGGGGAACAGATAAAAATGTGAAATTTAAACGTAGTAAGAAAAGAACCTAACATTATAAAGTTCCGTTTCCAGAAATCTAACAGTAATATAAAAGTAATGTTTGTTTTTATATATTTTTGAGGACTATCCGAATATATAGAGAGGAACAGGTTAGATCTCAAACGGGTCATCGCGTCAGTCGGATCATGTTGGTTACCTTGTGGACCTCCACTGGGTCGAGGATTCGAACCCATACGACTCGGTAATTTGATTGAGACTCGGTAATCTAGAAGATAAGAAAGAGATTTTATATAGGTCCTTGCCTTTAAACAGTATATCTTTCAGAGTTGACCAGGATTGGAGATGTCATCCCCAGAGCATAAAACCACGACGGCGAAGTTTCCAGTAAGTTAGATTTTCCAGATCGGGAAGATCGGTCTCTTGCTCCATTTTAACTCTCCGTTTTAAGTCTTTCTCTCTCTTACACACACACATATAGTGTGTGTGTGTGTGTGAGAGAGAGAGAGAGAGAGAGAGAGAGAGAGAGAGAGGCATAGAGGGAGAAGAGAAAGGTGCAAAGACAGAATAAGGAAACGTCAAGACAGATAGACACAGAGAGAGAGAGAGAGAGAGACGAATATAAATATGAAACATATTTATCATCACAGTGTATGATGAAGAATGCACACACTGCTTACGCGAACTCTTATGCCATCTAACTTCTCCAACAGAAGATGGATCTCTGTTTGCAGCCATTATTTTACGCACAAAATTATCATACCTGACGGGGAATGGAACCGAGATTTTCCACTTGGAAATCTATCACGATACCACTACCGCACTAATTGCTTTACTCAAACTTTGTTTAACAGATACTGTAGTGTTTGTTTCTGAAAACGATGACACGGAAAGTGTGTATTGCAGATTAATGAGATGTTTCAAATGTCCTGGTAGTTCCCTTGTCCTTTCCCAACTAACATTCGTAAATAGTCTTTATCATGATACAAGTGTTTGTTTCCACATTCTTAAGGATTGCTTGTCTAGTATAAGAAGTCGATTCTTCACACTCACTTTGTGAAAAAACAGCTTTGGCGTGATGAGGATTTGAAGCTTACCTGTGCTATTCGTAAGTCCATTACGTTACTGCTACACTATCATGTCATCTGAAACCGAAAGACAAATATTGCTTACATCAGCCCTGTTCATTGGAACGAACCGGCTTCTTCCTGTAAGGTTATTTACACCAAAGTTCACATCGAAATTCATTTATTCAACGACCTAGAGACAAATTAGTGCTTACTAATAAAGCAAATAACATATAATCCAGAGAAAAATCAGAAATAAAAACATATTATGCAGTAATCTCGCCATGCAAGTTCAAGCGTATACAAATAATAATAATAATAATAATAATAATAATAATAATAATAATAATAATAATAATAATAATAAGAAGAAGAAGAAGAAGAAGAAGAAGAAGAAGAAAAGATCATACTTACAGTGTTGTTGTCAATTATTATTATTATTATCCTGGTAATCTCTGAAAGAAATACAGTTTAAACACTGGATATCAGGAAAAGATAATTCTTCGGAGAAGATTAAAAAATGGACACCCTGTTTGGTTATTTGAAAATAATCTTTTATTTTTACTAGTTCGACACAAAATTTGTTTCCATCCTATAATTAAATATGTTTTATTCACGTTTGAAACTTTAAACATGCAAGGTCTGGTAGATTTATAAGGAACACCCAATTTTCCTTTTGAACATATGTACCTTTTCATTATGATACAGTTTGGACTTTCAAGATAGGATATTTCTGATATTTAATTTAGCAGTAAAATATCACTAATGCACTTTCTTTCTTTCTTTATTTATTTTCCTTTAATTTTTTTCAGTTTGCATTAGTAGTCTGGAATGGAAGATATTACCTACGCTACCTACTGGGTTTATTAGAATGCATTTTGGATCAGTACGTCTAATGAACACTGCCTTTGCAACTTAATCGCGCGGAAGCACAGCAAGCGTGTTAAACTTTTGACATTGTCTTGGATGTGTCTCGGAGATCTACAGATCTACTGGAAATCGAGTATGCTGTTCTTTTCGAAAGTTACTTAATGAACCTTTCAAGTATCCTCTGTAAATATATATATTCGAATAGTCCTGAAAAATATATAAAAACAAACGTTACTTTTATATTATTGTTCGATTTCTGAAAACGAACTTTATAATGTTAGGTTCTTTTCTTACTACGTTTAAATTCACACTTTTATCTGATCTCCCCTTTTCTTCTTCTCTCCCGTTCTCTCTCTCTCTCTCTCTTTCTCTCTGCCTCATTTCTGAACCTATTTGTAATCCATTGGTTTGAATTTTTCATTGTGTGTGTTTAACTTTCTTCCTACATCAACTTATGATTCTTGTTTCGTCTCGTTTTTTTAATTTTATCTATACTAATACATGAGTAGTTTGAAATTAGAATTGCGTTCATCTTGTTAACTGATTTTAGTATGGGAGAGAGGAAAGAAGGAGAGAGAGGGGGTCATTTTATCAGACACGATTATGAGATAAGGTGTATATTGGGTGGCCTAGCTGTACGGCGTTACCACTAGCAATTTTTTAGATGCTGAGTGTACCAATCAAATGTTGCTGTGTGGTCGAATGTAGGTATTTCTAGGTTCATCCTTAATTTTGAACTGCAGTTTTAGAAATAGTGCGACTTATAACAGCTTATATGAGAATACGGTACTTTCACAAAAGTATGACGATACGTGTTCTATGTGGTTGATGCACAATTTCTGATTTAATTGTAATTTAAAGTTTATGTACAAAATGACTTACGGCCTCGCCCATTCTTTCCATTTGCTTTAAATTGAATTTTAAAGATGTCGCACTCATATTCACTGTTCAGCAATAGTTATGCTGAGCTACTCAATTTAGTAACACAGATATATTATTATTTATGAGTTTTTGTCTAAATTTTATATTGCTTTTGCATGATATTCTGTATCACACTTTTATATTCTTGTTAGCTATATTTTAGGAATGAGTGCTTAATTGTGTAGGATATTTTTAAGGGATGATCTTGTTTTCTATAACTTCATTTTAAATTCTTACACTTTTTAACCCAAAGATATTGTTCTTAGAATCTTTCATTCCTATCTTTTCTAGAAGGACCAATAATGTATTTGATTTATATTTACTTTCCGTTTATTTATTCATGCGTGGATAAAGCCATCTCTCGTCGTTAGTATTCTGTGCTTATTATATTTATCTTTCCGAGATGTCTTTTCCTGGAATGCTCTCTCCCCTTCTCTCTAATATGTATATATATATAAGCTTCAAACGAAGTTTTAATCTCCATTTGAAAGATTTTGTTTAAGGTACTAGATGTTTGTTTTCAGAAATAATACACATATATGCTCTTTCGAACATCCTCTGTGGGGATTTTCTCTTCTGCTTTCACCATTTCTTTTTTTCCCTTCGTGTTCTCTCAAGAACTTTAGTCGATTCTTCTTCACAAAGACTATATCTTGATATACGTGCAGTCTTTCATGTGTTTACACAGAATGTTAGTTACATTAAAACAAATTACTAATTCTTTGATATATATATATATATATATTTGGGTAATGTCTAAGAACTCAATATTATGCTTATATGTTACGTAAGCCACAGATAAAAGACTTTCTTATTAAAGTACTAAACCACGTATTTTTAAAACGTGAATTTGTAAGTTAGTTCTGCAGTATAATTTAGCTTGTTTTACTTTTGGTGATTCAAAGACTTGCAAAGCATTATAAAATCAGTATCCTATAGCTTCAAGTGGCAAACTATAACACCTCTAGTTAAGACAAGAGACTAGGGGTTAAACTACTAAAGCCAAAAAATTCCTCAAGTATTTGTATCGATACAATGAATGGACTCCTGAAAACTCATATAACAGTCAAAAAGATTTTAGTTAGCATCTTAGAAACTTCAATGGAGAAAAACTCTTAGTACGTATATTATCTTATTTAAGATCAAATTGTACGTTTATTACTTGTGTAGAAAATGTTTTCCAATCATATGGTTGTTGCAATTTATGAATTAATAATACAAGCTTATATTTATATTCTATCTTTCTTTACTTGATGTTAGAATTTTCTTCTAATTATGAAATGAACCTTCTCATATATCTACTATAAAAATATAATTATTTTCTATTCTGCGTTTTCATACCCATTCAGACAACTGTTGATATAAACTGTATATTAAGAAACACCATTTATGTGTGAGTAAGTATTTACTTAGTTCAAAATACAATCGAAGAAGTTTTTCCAGAATAATTAAATTTTTTATTTTAGTAGATTTATTATTTCACACTATAATGTAAGTGTTACTATAATGTATTTTGAGTTGTACTCAAGCTGATCTTCCTTAAAAGTATATTTCTTCCTTATCATTACTTTCTCAAACGATATGTTGAAGGCTTATCGATTTCATCCTTGCATGTGTGCAGAAGGACCGCATCCCTCACACAACGATAGTTCGAGCAATACTGTAATAATTACTGAGAAAATAGAATAGTGAACATGATTTCAGTTTAAAATTAAAATGAAACATATGATAGTGGAGCACAATACCTATATGTATTAGTTTCAGTTACAGCACATTTTCTAGTTTGCACTGAAACATGTAACAATAATAAAATGTAACAATAGATAATATAACAAAATCTAAAGGACTGGCCAATACTCAATGCTTTAGCAAACATTTACTTAATAATGTTTTTACAACTTAAATTTGTTCAATGCGAACCGGTCTAGATGGATGTCTATTGAATTCAACACGAAACCTAAATGTTACTGACCTCTAGTTTATTGCAAGTCGCGGTTTCGGAGGATATAATATACTCGCATAATATATTATGCAAGTAGATGTTCTAAATTTAAATGTAGATAGAAAGAGTGAGACTTTAGTTTGCTACTTACTATTTTGTGAAGTAACAAGACATCAGCTCTGTTACGACGACACTTGTTAGGTTATATTTAAGGTTTTTATAATTGCTTTAATACTTGACCTGTGCAGCTTTGCACTTATTTGATAAATAATAGTTAATCAGAAGTTGACCACATCGTCCACATCATCTGAAACAGAATTGTCTACAGATAATAGTAATTTAAGTGTGAGCAAATACACAATCGAATTTACATATTACGTTCAGACTGCTGACACGTGTTATCTTCACCTTCACCTGTGAAGTCAATCTATAAATGCCGAGTCTTCTGCAGCCGAATAACTTTCTTAATAATAGTTTGAAGTTCTGCACATAAATTCCATTGTATACGTATTCATGTTGCTCTCCATTTCATTTCAATACACTTAAAATTGCTTAAAGGGTTCTTGATATGCTTGCAGTAACATATACCGTTTACCATTGCAGTGAATGCAGTGAAATAAAAACGGATTACCGGTGAACTTTCTGTTTTGTTAAAATTGACCAAAACGAACATTGTCGTAAACTTGATTTTATAATAAGAAACGCGTATCTGGAGAGATAAAGATATAATGCATAGAAAATTAGTGGATAGAGGGCAGTAAATATCAACGGATGAGGAATATAAGTGTATATGTTGAACGCAAAACTTATTATAAACTAGAAACAACCCAATCAATAATGATACTATTTAAAATGATTCCTAATCACATCAAACGTTTACGTTTAACAAGTTTCTAGTGTATAAAACCACCCTCTTCGCATTATGTTGAACAAGAATTTGGCGAACTGGTATTAATTTTTGCAGTTTATTTTGGAGAAGTATAATACTAAAACACTACACTCACTAAATCTACAAATATTGTTAAGTGAATTTACATTTATAGAGAACAAATCGTCACATGAGAACCAGAGGAACGTAACTCCAAAAATGAGGTTTTAGTTTTCTCCATGTTTGGACATAATTTTGAAAGCCCCACTTGGTATAAATGGATCTTAACGCCATTTGTTCTCCTTGCCGATCATCTGTTGTAATGTAGCTCAATTACCATCTTATTAAAAACACATCTTTCTAAGAAAATAATATTTTTGTCCTTTCGCCTGTAAACCTACGAAAATGGAGTTACGTTCCTCTGGTTCTCATGCGACGAAATATAAACACCATAAAATGATAGGGTTTATAAATGAAAGAAACTTTTATTGTTCATATCAATTTATTTTTATTGTTCTTACGAATTTATGTTCATAACTAATCTCTATTTTAATCAGGAATGAATAAACCTAATCACCTAATTTCACATTGAAATGTCCAGTACACTTGTTCCTACTTAAATTATATATATATATATCTATATATATATATATGTGTGTGTGTGTGAGAGAGAGAGAGAGAGAGAGAGAGAGTGAAAGAGAAATATTATAATGATATCCAATACATATTAATTCTATGTGTCAGCTTGGCCTATGTAGCTTTCCCATCAGCCTCTGCTTCATCTCTTACTCCAATGTAACGTAATCGTTACATCTAACATATTGTAATATTAGCATATTAAGTGTTTTGCATAACTTAGAAGACACTTGCCGCAATTTTAAAACTCCCATCCAATACAATCCTCCTCTAGCTTGTTGGTTTCCACATAAGATTTAACTTCTTTACTTTCATAAACCAATTGCCTTCTTAGCCCTTCCGACATATACCTTCTGGCGTATCTTATGCAGTCACGATGCAATAGTTATTAAAGTGTTTACTTACAAACCAAAATTAAAAAGAAACTTCAGTTTTGTTTCTTTACTTTGACACTACTCGTAGATCTCGTTGTTAAGTAGCGTTCGTTTATTATTACATATTTTATACTACATTTCTTAGAATGTAAGTGGTGTTTCAAATAGTGTTTAACCAATTTCTTTGTAATTTGTAACTCAATCATTATTGCATATCTTTTCTCTTCCCCGTAATGTTTCAGTATCACATCTTTATCTCTTTTTATGTTTCACACATCGAGTTTAAAACTTTTCTTCATACTCACATTTCGATCTCGGCTATGCTTCATGACCGCTATTTTATATTGCCTAAGGTTTTCCTCCTTATAATCTCCATATATAGCATGATCAAATATTGTTTGTTAGTTGGCACTCAAAGTGAAATTATAGCCTTTCCTGCTGATCTAATAGCTAGTAGGTGTATTTTTGTTGAACGTCATCTCAGGTGGGAAAACACTATAAAATTTGAACCCATTCTGGTAGCATGGATTCCACCGTAAGCTGAACGTCCATGTCTCATATAGCCTCAGTCTTGGAAAGAAACTTTAAGAAACAAACGTGGAATTATTATATGTAAAGCGGGGTACAAATATCGCTATTCTTCTCTCATACCTCGTTGAAGGAAATTTGCTGGTTCGACTGGTTATAATTAAATACTATTTCTAAAGAATAGTTATTAATTCCATGCAGACATCCATATTATTCTCGGTCCAATACGAACACCGTTCATGCAGGAGCTAACTATACTTGCAACTGTTTTAAGTACAACGATAATGTATATTTTGTATGTTATTCTCAATATTATTTCTATTTAGGAACAAAAGTGCTCTGCCCTGTCGCGACAAAACGCTGTAACTTTGGCGGAGCAGTTTTGAGAAAAAGAGCCGTAAAGTCGCCACAGACCGGCTAATTTCCTACTTACATTGAAATGCTCTTTGGTATATTTTCAAAAGTATTTGACTCAGCTCAATGCTGGGCCTGGTGAACATAAATATCGGTGGCGGGAAATTCAAAAATGCTTATAGCGAAAAAACAATATAACTCAAGTTACAGCGTTTTGTCGCGACACGGCAGTGCTATTTAAAAGGGCACAAGTTGTTAAGATGAAGAAAATATAAAAAGAAATGATTTAAATATTTGTATTTATTGACATATTTCTTGTTTTGGTTGCTATGCCAACCTGTTTATCTTGTTGATGTGGTAATGAAGAGCAAAAGACGAAGATCTATATTGTAAGAATTGAATGTTCATTATTTTAATGTGTCAGGTTATATATATATTGTGAAATATACATATCCTAAAGTGCATAATCGTGGTGTGTGATTTATTATAATATTGTGTCGTTTATAAATACTAAAATATATTCGGAACTAAGGAGTGTAACGAAAGAATCACGTTACATAAGTAACACTCAGTGACTTAATATTTTCTTATGTATTACTTTAATAGTTTGGTACATGTCTTGGTTATACAAAAACATAAATAGTTATTTTAACCGATTCTTGTTTACCTTTTTCGTGTTCTGTTTCTCTTTGTCGTGTTCAATATGTCCCCATAAATAAGCAATTTGAAGTCAGTACGCTCAGACTTCATAGTTCTTTTCTCTTTCAAACCTCAACTTTAATAACGCATAATTCTTGAACCAAACTATATGAATAGGAAATCATTTCACGAGTGTTAATCAAGTCAAGTTTGGTCAAGATCAAACGAATTTTGCAGATCAATTATTGTTGTAATAGTTTTTTCTTTAATTAAAGATCAAATGAAAGCCAAAAATCATATTACAGTTATAATATCCCTTCTTTTTTTGAGTTAGAGTGACTGATATTTTGAAGAATATATTCTAAAAACAATCCAATACAACTGTGCATGTGTAGCTGCCAAATTATTTCAGGTGCTAATGATTGGAAGAGAGCAACAACATAGTTTTTGACATTGATATTGAAATAATTAGTGTTCATTTCCACCGTCATAGGTATCGTAAATCTAAATCAAACATAGAAAGTGTTTGCACCAAAAGTGTTTTTATTTGCATAACGTATAAGCAGAAATAAACATTAAAACGTTTGAAGTATGCTTACGTCACACGAAAACAGCAAAATCCAAGTGGTGTATACATTTATGATATACATAAACAACTGCTAAGCAACCTGTACTTTATTTTAGCTCAGCCATTCATAAATATTTCGAAACATAAGATTTGTTTATTGGTAGTCAGGTTAAATCAAAACTCTTATATATTTCTATAATAACAAAGGCGCTGTTCTGAAATCATGTACTAAATGAGGGTTCTCTTGCAAAAGAGGAGAATTTCTAAAGAAGGAACTTTGAGGAAATAAGCTTTTTTCTCTCTGTTCACAGAAATGAGGAGAAGAGAGGCAGTTCTATTAAAGCTTAAGATCTGTACGACATGGATTGAAAAAGATCTACTTGATAAGAAAATGTTCTTCCGCATGTCACGGTCTTCTCGTAAAATACGTTCGTGATAAGAGTCTGAATGGAAGACCAACTTAAACAAGATGTTTCTTATGAGAAGACAGCACTACACTAAAAAATGTGCTGGAAAGATAGGCTAAATAGCCGAGTCACCGATGAAGAAAAGAAGGGCATAACCTTATGATGGGATACTTTTTCTTCTCTTTCGTTTCAGTTTTCAGGCATATTCCTTCAAGAATAAACATTGGACAGAGATATCACGAATTGAAATCTGTTTCATTCCCTTTTACTACTCTTATTTCTCGAAAAACAGTATGGCAATCTAATAAAACATTAAATCTTCTTGAATATATATATATATATATATATATATATATATATATATATATATATATATATATATATATATATATATATATTAAAACCTACAGCTCAATAGAGAAACTGAGAAGAATAGAGATCTTAATTATTCACTGAGAAACAACTTAGATCTATCTTAAGGTAAAATTAGTTTCTTGCTTGCATCTGTTACAAATAGTGCTGATCATGATGCATGAAATTCCTCATCTTGTCTTGACTCTGTTAACAATTGTCAAAGCAGATCAATTGTTTTGACTGATGTGACAGTTCCATGAAGGAATCCATGAGTCCAGCTTTAACTCGTCTGTCAGAACAGAAGTTCTAGTGTTAAACGTATGACCTTAATATATCTTTATGTTATGTTTACACCACCACCCACCAAACATTAAATAAATATTTCATTTGCACCAACCTAATAATACAAAGATAAAGAATACCCTAAACCACGTAATTTATTCATCAAAATGTAAGTGTAAAGGTACAACTGTACACAAAGGGTTGCGCATTTAAAAGATTTTGTTTTTGTTTTGATCTGAAATTTGATGCCCAACTTAACCAGACTTAGGTATATTGTAGCTCAAGGTGGTTGGCATAAATAGAGAACCTCCAAGATTTATTTTAGACACAAAAAAAAATTTAAAAATAAAGTAATGGATTTAAAATTGCATCATTTTTAAAAATATATAAATGTATTTACATTAATGCAATGTAATAATATTAAAGTTTCGTTGTTGAACTCAGTAAAATTTATCCTCTCGCCGCACTGTTAGTGATGAAAATCAACGATAAATGTCAATGAATTAATTCCATTGGATTATGCTTTACATTGCCATAAAGAACACAACATACTATCAAACAGTTATCTGTTGGTAGACGAATGGTTTTGGGTTTAGCTCTCGTTCAGCATCGAGGATATATATGAGACACGGACATATATCTTAATGTGGAACCCGAACTACTACTAGTTAGTAGTTAGAACTTGTTGTATAGTAGTGATCACATGTTTACACGTGATATTTTAATGCTTCTTAATGCCCATGATTATGTAGCTATGGTCTAAACTGTATCATAAAAATAATTTGCAATATTTGAAATATTTTGAATATGAAGGGATTGGTTACTCCTAGGATTCACCAATATAAACACAATCTATAACTATTATAGCGATTCTTATTTTTTAGTTTGTAGTTATTGGTCAAACAAAACTGAAGTAATAAAAACATTTACAATGTGTACGAGGTACTAAGTTGAAACCAGTGATGTGCCGTAAACTATAATTTTACGTTTACGCGATTGTCTACTGCAATCTATACGTAATCTACATTACACATTTTCCCATGTAGACTATGTAGACAACCACTATCAAGTGTAAGGAAGAATTTCGTTGCTCGTTTGTTCATATTTCCTCATTCAGTTGTTTTGCTTCGGTGCAGCGAAAGATTAGGGAAACAACTGACATATAAAAAGTAGAGGGAATTATCTAATCTGTATGTTTACTCTGCTCTGCACATACCAGTTCCTTAGATTTTCCACTTCGAGCACTGCTTTTATAATGAAATTTACAAAACTAATTCTCACCTGTGGACTTTCAGTCTTGAATCTGTTGTATTTGCCAATTTTTCTTGCATATTTTACAAAATGCATAATATTTTTTCATTTCCCTTCATCAAGACGAAATTAAGTATTCGAAAGTTACTATTTGCTGGTCTAGGCATTTTATTTTATACGCAATTTTGCAAGGTAACGACAAAAGAAAGTTCCTTTATTGTCCACGACGCCATATTAAATTACGTGTTGTTGACATATTCTACATAGTCTACGTTGTTTACATTGTCTATGCATAGTTGACACGTAAACGTAAACTATCGTTTTTTACGCGTAGACGCACATCTCTGGTTGAAACCACTAACAACAGAAGAAAAGATGAAGGAGAAATGATTAATAACGGTTATATTCCTTTACATTCTATCAGTTTATTTCATAGTGTTTTGTTTAGTGAAAATTAATGAATCTACCACAAACAGTAAATTTATTCTTGGTTTGTTATAATTATAAAATATCCACTATATGAAATGTACATTGTTTTAGTACAACATTTTAAACCACATGCTCACTATCATTATAAAAGAGAATGGTGTATTTTTTTGTTGCAAATAGTACAAGATGAACATATTTGATCATTAACCCGAATAGTGACTATCGTGCACTATAGTATGTTTCTGTAAATCTTCCGTTAGGCAGCGTCGTATCTCTCTGCTATAAACTTTCTGTATTTGTTACATAACATTAAAACCACAACAGTGGAACAAAAGTGAAACTTGTTTATAGATCTTTGAGAACGATGCTGTGGGCTGCTCACCAAGCACGGTGAGTAAACTCAGCTAAAGTCTGGATCATGTGGGACGTGTTGAGGTGGGTTTGTAGGGTATCCTGGCAAGCGTCTGTACACAATTAAGCTTTTAGCAACACATTGAGAGAACAGGCATAGACTGTTATGTTCACCAACGAAAGCAAGGAAATAAATACATGCAATGTACATCATTTTCTGTAAGGAGAGAACGAAATGGTGTGCACAGAACACACACAAATACGATTAATGATTTTTTATGGTATACCCTAAATGTCGCATTTGGAAAGTACTGACGTTCAAAACCTATTTAAAGGTCAATTGTGAAAGACTAAAGTCTTTATTATTATTAATATTATTATTTGTGCTATGTTTTGAGTTAAGTTTAGGTTATTAGTCTAAGACGACAGAACATATTTTAAATTTGAATCACAAAACCATATTTCAAAATTGCATGATTTGAATTTTATGGAAAATATACCTTGATAGCCACTGTTATAGAATTATATTTTTAAAGTGTTGAACTAAAAATAACAATATATGGTACAGGGATTAGAATAGTTTCACCCGTGACAGGAAACGTGTTTTAATCACAAATATATTAAGAACTGCAATAACTGTATGCTTTAGAATTATACTTGATTTTATTTTTTTATAATGTGTTTTAAGAATTAATGCTGAAAATATTGTTACATATTTGTTACATATTGATACATATTTGAGAGTGCACACTGTGCCCGAGTGAAGAAAACGCATGCTTTCTGTGTGAATTGCCCAATATCAATTCCTGGCCCGGCAGAAATTCCCGAGAGGGATAATTTTAAGCGCCGTGTTCGTCAGGTACTTTAGATTCATTACCTGGAAAGGGACATTAAACATTTATTAAGAAATTCAAATTTTTATAATTTAGTTTGGTGTAAGACTATTTATATATATATATATATATATATATATATATATATATATATATATATATATATATATATATATATATAGATAGATAGATAGATAGATAGATAGATAGATAGATAGATAGATAGATACGTATATATATATATATAGATATATATAGATATATAGATATATAGATATATATAGTGCTAACTGAATTAATAAAACCCAAACAAGTATTGAAATATTTTTATTGTTTATTTGGTATTGAAGTTAAATGTATAAATATAATTTGCATAAAATAAACTTAAAGTGAAAATTGTTTACATACCCAATGCTGCAGGTAAAATCTTTTGAGATTAATTTCTAAATTATTTCAAAATAATGTTTCAATAATCAATAATTCCACAAATAAAATTAAAATATTTTTATCCTCATAAGAATCTTAAAGTTCTTTATGATTATATTGCACTAAAGTTATACTTCAAGGTTTATTCATCCAGTAAAGGTCAAACACAAGTCAATATACAAGACGAAACATTTAAATTGATACGCCCTTGTAATATTAAAAACTAACCTTCAAGAAACGGCTAAAATCTTACACCATGCAAATATCGGCAGAGAGACATTGCTTGGTATACTCTTTAATACTACAGGGCTCAGTGGTAGAGCGTTCACCTCTGGTGTTTGGGGTACCGGGTTCGATCCTAGCCCCCGCCAAGTGAACTTTGTGGTGGACAAACACCGTGGGCGTGGGTTTTCTCGGGATTCTCCTGTTTCTTTTCACTTTGTTCATTCCACCATTTCACTCATTACTCATAATCACCGTCTCCTTTAGCCTAACCGGCATAACCGCGGGACTTAAAACTCAAAGATTTCATTTCATTTTTCTTTAATACTACAATTTAACACTACAGTATTAACGGTGTTGTCAATCCAAGATAAAGTTATATTTTTTTCAAGTGCCAATGTAAGGTTATTATACATTTCAAATCTACATATAAAAAACCCATAGAATATCACGTCTCATGCAGTATTTCAAACTAAGAATGCGACAATATCATAAACATCCAAGTTTTGGTGGTCTCTACAGGAGTAATAACGCAAATGAGAGAGACAGACGGAGCAATGCACATCTAAAGTATATTAGTGCCTTATACTATGATCATGACACGACGTATTTCTAATGAATACGAAACAGTTACAAAAGATTGAAAATAACGTTTTCCAAAACCCGTTATTTCAAAAAATTGCTTACAAGGGACGTATGCGAAACGTGACAGCTAGATATTTATGAAAATTGGTACCCTGACTAATCGTGGATCGTTAATCATCTTGGTGATATTCACCCGGTGCGGAAATGCCTTTTTCACCCGCTACGTATAATACATATACCCCAAAAACGCCGGAAAAACACAGAAAATGAAAAATGTTTGCAGGTAACCTAAAACCTACGGGAGGGAGATACGCGACCAAGCATACAGCAATAGTGTCACACAAACAATATTGATATCACAACACAAACTTCTAGCTTTTCAAATAGAACGTATATCATTTTATGGCATTAAAACAATTAGCACAAAACGTGAAAGAAAATAAGCTGGGTTGTCATTGTTGCCAAATAAGAGAGATATGAGGCTCTAAAGTTGAGAAGTTATGGGGTCAGTACAATGACACGAACAAATGTATAACAATAACAAGACTGCAGAAGGACCAAATGTACATGCTGTAGTTTACTCTCTGCTATACATTTGGTCCTTCTGCAGTCTTCTTCTTGTCGTACATTGTTTATTTCTCTGTTCGGAGCCCATAATTTCTCAACTTTAGAGCCTCATATCTCCCTTATTTGGCAACAATGGCAACCCAGCTTATTTTCTTTTACGTTTTATGTCAATTGTTTTAACATTACAAAATGGTATACGTTCTGTCTGAAAAATTATAAACTTATCTTGGGATGGCAACACTATTTGTGTGATACTACTCCCGTGTTCTTGGTCACGCGTTCCGCTCCCGTAGGTATCAGCTTATCTGCATACATTTTTCATCTTCTACCTTTTTCTGGCGTTTTTGGGGTATAACTCAGCATAGTCTGGCCCGGTAATTGCTTGGTATATGTATTATACGTAGCGGGTAAACAAGGCATTTTCACGTCCAGTGACTATCACCACGATCATTAGCGATCCACAATAAGTCAGTTTACCAATTTTCATAAATATCTAGCTGTCACGGTTTGCATACGTCCCTTGTTAGATAAGTACCTCATCCAATTGCATAACTTGACACAAGAAAATATTTCAGATGGGTAGTAAGCAAGTTAAAATTAAGTTTGGTCAAGATTGGAAGATTTCTAACCTTCTTATTATTCACCTCAACCATAGGTTGGTAGGCAATATGAAAATTTTATAATTTTTCTCACCCTTGGGAGAGCTGTTTTATACTTTAATAAGGTCTCTTCTTCGTAACAGCATCTAGATGTTCTATCCTTGGTCTTCCTCTTCCTGGTTTTCCTTCTGCCTTTCCCTCTATCAGCACAGTGATCCAATTGGAGTGCTGGATAAGATGGCCAAGCATACTGCTTTTCCTTTTATCTTCATGATTTGTCGTCCTTCATTAGTTTCCTTTAGCATGTCTCCATTTTCCTTTCGCTCCATGACATGCGCAACATTCTGCGCCAACATCACATTTCAAATGCTTCCAGCTTGGATATTTCAGCTTTTCTCAATGTCGACGTCTCTGATACGTAAAGCGCCACACTCCATAACAGGATCTTAATAATTCATTTACTAGCGTCCAACGACACATTTCTTGATGTTAGTAGTCCTCTCTAGCCTGCGCTATTCTGGAACTTACGTCATTTTCATTTCTTCCGTCCGAAGATATTTGGATTCTTAAATAGGGAAACGTTTTATCGCCTTCGAGTTTCTCTCCAGCTAGCCATAGATAAAGATTTCTATAGTTCACTTAAATAAACACTGTATTTGTGATTGATATTTTAAAGAAAAAATAAAGTGCATTTTAAAAGAACATGTTAAAAGTAGAAATGCAAAATAAAATACAGTATTAAAAATTGCATGATATTTTATTTGTTTATAATAATGATTCAAATTCAAACACAACTAGTTTCAGAAACCTACTTGATTTCTATAAGAATTGTTCACTAGTAAATATTAGTAGTCACCACTATTTTACTTAGTTATTTTGCTCAATAAGACATGTTAAGAATACGCTTAAGGATTGAATAGAAAAATAACTTGTTTTATCAAATTAAACGAAATTAAAAAAATAAGAAAATGACGGCTGGAAATAGTCAAATTATTGTCACATTTTAAATAAAATATAAAGAGATTACATACGCAATTGAAACAAACCGATTGGCTGTACGAATTATAATAATCGAAAAGGAGAAGGAAATTAAGTGCACGTAAACCATCAAGAAATGTACACAGAAACTTTAAAAAAATACTATAAAAGAAATAATCTGAAATTGAAAATGAACTATTTTCAGTTGTACCAATCTAATTTCAACATACTGAATATCTAATTTGAATTTACTATAGACAATTAATGCTATACACAGTATTCCGAATACACACATTTTTCTATAAATTATAGTAATTTATTACCATTAATAGTGATTATTGTGATCCCAAATGTAGTTAAAATGAGTCACCATAAACGAATTAGCTAAAGTTCCGAAACAAAGGCCGAACAGTGTTCATTCCAAGTGCTCTCGCTAGTAATGCAAAAATTGATTGTTTATTTACTACTTTGTTTCCTGTACTACTCGTAATAATAACAAAATTGCTGAAGTTGCATTTGAAACATGTGAAGCGTTGTTTGTCTACATTGTGTTGAATATGGATGACCCTTTGTTTAGGTATACATAACAGGAAATTAATTAACACGTTAGTGACGGTTAAACCTACATCGATTCTAGCTGGTAACGGTTGCAAGTATATTGGTGTTTTGACATTTACTTGTATGTATTTGCGTTCCGGACTAAAATTCTAGTACCATGTTATAGTATGAATTCTATTACAACTCACGCATTCATATATGCATTAGTCGGTTTTCCACTTTAATATTGGCGTTTCCAGAAAGCACTTGACTTTGTATGAAAAACATTTAACGAACTATTTAGCTTTACCTGTCGATGACTTCCAAATCAGTCAAAATAAGTACAGGAAAACTTCGCATAATTCGATTTTGAACAAACGAATTTATTATTATTATTATTATTATTATTATTATTATTATTATTATTATTATTATTATTATTATTATTATTATTATTATTATTATTATTATTATTATTATTATATATTCGGAAATTGGGGTGAGTTTGCTAACTCAAATTTATAAAAATAACCAAATAAAAGCAGTAAGTAGCATGGAAATACTGAACAGTTAGAGACAAAAGTTCTTTCTGTTTGGTAAAATTTACCGTACTTCGGGAATGACGATGGTATGGCTGAAACGTATAAGGGTGGTATGGCTGAACCATACAGAAAATCATATTTAACTTCCTCCATGTTGACCCTGGAATTATTATTTAAATAATTATTTTTCTGACCAGAGTATGTAGTTGTTTATTAAAAATTAAAATATTTCGTAACAGTTTCCACAACGTTACCTTATCTTCCTCAGACGTTAATATGAACATACTTATTAACGTTTGAGGAAGATATCGTTAAGTTGTGGAAACTGTAACGAAACATTTAAATTTTTAATAAACAAGTGCATACTCTGGTCAAAGAAATTTTAATTATTTAAAAAACGTATTCTTTTTAATTTACTGAAAACTGTACTCTAATTGTCTTTCCACCCTAAAATAATTTAAAAAGCAAATTTCATCAAGCAGAAATAACTTTTGTCGCTGACTGTACAAGTTAAGTCGAATATTGGCTTGTGATATTACGATAGTAACTACAATTGAAGAATGGAAGCAATGTAACTCACTAGTAGAGCGCAAACCTCCAGTGCGAGAGGTCCTAGGTTCGATCCTAGACCATATTTGTTTTGGTGTAAAACATCATCGTGTCGCTGGGTTTCCTAGAGGTTTTATTGTTTCCAACCACATTCTGATTCCATTAATTGCTTTCATACTTATTCATTTTCATTAATCATTATTCGTCTTCTTTATTATTAAGGACATAACCGTTAGAAGTAAAACTGAGAGACTTCATATAAATTTACAACGGAAGAAATAAGTATTTTTACATATTTCTTTCTACAATTTTGTATGTAGGAAAGGATCTTATGTTGTATCTAGTTTATAAAATAAGATAATTTCTATTTCATTTTCAAACTGTTAATTGTCTTAAGTTTTTGTCAGAATAGAATAAGTCTAAAGAATAAGGAGTAATCAAGTGAAAACCTTTTTGGCACCTGTGGTAGTAACAGTTGATAATATAGGATTGTATTGTTGTAGTAGTAATTATACTTGCGGCAGTAGTGTAGCAATATTTTAAAACGGTCCCTGTTTTTTCATAAATAAGGTTCAAACCATGAGATTCACCATCTTAAAACCATTGAAGTCGGATCAGTGTGCAATTATCCAGTTTCTGAGTGTAGAAGGATGTCAACCGGTTGAGGTGTTCTGTCGGATGAAAGTCGTCTATAGAGATGCACAGGGTATATGTGTCAAAGATAATGGTCGTGGATTAAGCATGAATATTCTTCGCAGGTTGAACAAAATAGGCAATCTTTCCTGTCCCGGCCATATACATGTTGTTGCCACAGATTACAACTATAATGCAGTCGCTGAGGATGCTTACATCAATAGAGGTATGATGATCCAAATTGGACGGATTTGGGATGGTGAATGCTACGGTTCAAATCTTTTTCCTGGAAAGACAGGAAACGTTTCACAATGATTACTACACTAATGCAACAAGTTTAAATACCACTCAACAACTCAATTCTATGACATCAATTATTCCCATCAAGGGTACCGAACGAGTTTCATTTGAAATATCCATATATATTTAAATAAATCCAGAATAACACCGTTTAATATAGTGCGAACGTTTCTTGAAACTGACTACTTGCAATTTGCAGGTTATTTCTATCTATCTGTATATACCTATATATTTGGACAATTTCCTGTTCTCAGTTTTCTCTAAGTTCACTTCATTTATTTCATATTATAATTCTTTTCAATTCTTTGTAACTTTTCACTTTTATTAATTATTCTTCTTCATTTATACGCAATAGAAGTAAAACTAACGTTTACATCATTTTGACTTAGAGACATGGAGACATAAAACTAAGAAACATAAGTTACACTCATTCAGCAACATAATAAGAAAACACGATAACATTATATACAACGATAACATTATTACGGAAATGTGTTTAGACTATTTTTAGTTTCTATCCTAAGTTCGTAAAGTTAGTAAAAGTTTGTAATATTTTCCGGTACTCACATAGTTTTTCATTAACAATCTTCTGTATATTCTAGTTATTTTTACGGAGATATGGCTTTGAACCATGAACACGTTTCACAAGTAAATATAATGTTTTCACATAGAATATTAAACTTGTCACTAAATTGAACCAAGAAACGTGCAGTTCTCAGAATTGGATCCAGTTCCACCTGCTGGGAATTATTGATATCAGCTTTAGATCTATCAATGGTAAATTCTTGAATTGTTATAGGCTGTGGAAATGATAATGGCCCCGGAGATCTCGTATCTCTGGAAGGAACGACTTTTACTAGGTTTTTAAAGTGATTGGTTACGTACTACACTCATTAGGGAACTTTTGTCTACCCAAATTGTAATACACTATTGGTGATAAAATGTTTGTTAAAAGATGATGTAGGAGAGGTTAAAAAGAATAAAATAAAAAATAATTAGATATTATCGACATTTCAATAAGTTTCAAAATTAGAAGTACACCGTACCAGACATATACATTGGGATACGTAAAAGTTCATTGGTAAATTTCCTGTCAAGATTTCCTTTCGAGATTTTGTTCATGTTACTTTCGGCTTTACTATTGATTTCCACACAGCAACAGCGGTAGGAAATATCGGGATGCGATTTCTTGTAATCAATCTACTGTCCTAAGAATAGGTTCCATCTTCTTCATTAACCCTTAACTCAACCAGAAGTCTTTAAACTTTACAATTTCTGGTTTAAATACTTATCTACATATAATAAAAATGCAATAGATAGCGGCAAGCTGTTTTTGGCAATTGATTCAGTGTCTCAAGATAGTGTGTCATCACACCCATAACGCTCTAAGAAAACTGGATGTGGTTGAAATATAGTACTACTTCCGGTTTCAATACTGTTTTTTTACAGAGAGAAAATGGTACGAGATATCCAGATTCAGTTTCCTACAACTGATTCAGCGTTCCAAAAATATGCTCCATTTCTTCCGTTACATCTCTATTCAAAACAGAAGTGGCTCAAATTAACCATTTCCGTTTCAACATTCATTGCTACAGAACAAAATGAAATGAGATAGCGACAAGCAGTTTTGTGAAAACTATTTAGGGTCTCAAGAGAACATATAGTCACAACCTGTTACATTCTACCAAAACCGAACGTCGTTGAAATGTACTACTACTTCCGGTTTCAATACTGATTTCTATAGATCAAAAACAGTTAGGTATCTATATGGATTTTTCTTTGTAATGGATTCGGCTTCCCAAGAATAGATTCCACAATTTCCATTAACCCTCTATTCAAACCGGAAGTAGTTCAAATTATTTATTTCCAGTTTCTACATTTATTGCTTATAGAACAAAATTACTAATACAAGTATATGGCGACAAGTAGTTTTCTGCAATCGATTCAGGGTATCAAGAGAACATACCATCACAACCCGCAACACTCTACCAAAACAGGAAGTGGTTGGAATTGATTGCTGCTTCCAGTTTTAACACTGGTTTCCGTAGAGAGAAAATGGTAAGAGAAATCTTGATGCAGGTTTCTGCAGTTGATTCAGTTTTGGAATGGAAGACTCTGTCTTCTTCGTAAACCGTCTTTTGAATCCGAAAGTGGTAAAAAATTAACCATTTCCAGTTTCGACATTTATCGCCATAGAACAAACATTATAACAAATAGCGGCATACAGTTTTCTACAATCGATTCAGGGTCTCAAGAGATATACCATAACAAACCGCATTTCTGTATGTAATAAAAGTGGTTGAAACTTACTACTATTTCCCGTTTTAATACTGATTTCCGTAGAGTAAAAATACCTAAGAATATTCTTGTAGGTCAGAGAATAATACAGTAGTTAGGTGAGCGGAAGTATTTAGTGGAGGATACAGTGACTCAGTGGAATAACACTTATATCTGGTGCGTGGTGTCCCTGGTTCAATCCCCGACCAAGTAAGTTTGTGGTAGACAACATCGTATCCTTGGATTTTCTCAGGGTACTTCCGTTTCCTCCCACTTCGTCATTCCATCAATTTTTCTATCATTATTCGCTTGTCTTAATCCACGTGTTTCACTTTGACATAAAGACAGAAAACTATACATAGAGATTTTCTCTGGTCTTTATTAAGGAAAGTATGAGTAATGTGTCGAAAAACCTGTTGTGTGACCTTATTGGAACATTTTTCATTACCACATCACTTAACTCTTTAGTTGGTAAGTATTACAAAACTCTTGTATTTCTTATCGATTGCATTTAAGATTGAAACACATCTACCTGACCATGAATTTCATAATTTGTAAACTATTTCAATATTTTGGAAATAAAATACAGGATATTTATTTCTAAGCAACATTGCTCTAAAATACTTAATCATATGTTGTTAGTGGGAAATATTGCCCATAATATGATGAATTATATTTAGGAATATTTCTCAAAGCAAGTAATTAGTAGTAGTTACGTTCAAATATCATCGTATAGGGCAAAATACCCACAAATAAAACAAACTTTCGTGCACTCGGGAAATAAAGGTTTCCGCAGTTCAATTGGACTGTTCCTATAAAGTACGTATAGCAATATTGAATATAAGTAATAATGATACCTAACGATGCCTGAACTTCTGGTTCGTGCAAATATTGTAATAAACACGAACAAATAAATGGTTAAAGAGGATTACGCGCGTCCTCATACAAAGGGAGGATTACGCGTACGTCTTCTGCACTGACCTGCTAATCTCTGGACCTAAGCCTAAGCCAAATGTAAAACAATATGGGACAGCATCTAACAATCACCAGGACACTGGCAACGACCACTGGTCAGCTGTGTCAAAACCTGCAGTGATCTTGAGACATCATATCTCGACAAGCATTCAGTATTTCTACTACTGCCTACCCGCTCAAATTGTCAGTTATGTAACCGCTCGGAATGTTATTAAGGTCAGTGCTATATGCTTTTGAACATTGAATCTCACAAATAAAAGGCTATTATAAATTCACATTGTTAAGTCGAATTTTCAGAACTCTAAATTATATTTTAATCAGATAAAAAAGTTCAAGAGACATACTAATGTTTGATACATTAATAATCAATGTTCTATTACAAGTATTATTATTATTTTTTGTTATTTTGACCAGCTAATAGGTGCATATTGTTTGTTCTACAAAGAACGTTTCGAGGAAAACCATATTCATAACTAACATCTACGCGACGTATGTCTGTAACATACATACATATACATATATATATTTACAATTGTAAGTTAGTGAATAACTGCTGCGTAGAGATGTTTTGTGTAAATGGCAACTCTGCTTTCAATGAAGCCGTAATTTCCAAAAGAGGAAATAGAATAGAAGCTTCCTACGCACTCAGCAGAAGGGCTCGGTGCTTCCTTCCACTTCAGGTAAAGAGAAAATCATAGTTCAGCAGCAGCAGGAGGCCTTCCCTGATTTTTCCTTTCCAAGTTTCTCCCAACTAACTAATGAAGATGAAGCAGAACCACCCATTCGTTTACGTCATATACATCGATTTCTCGTTATTGCTTCTGGCAAACATCGAACCTTTAAATAGAACACCGGTGGATGTACCCCTTCCCCTTTTCACCCAACGCCATACCAATCATTCTCCCCCTCCCACCTTCTATACCGTTCTTCCCAAAACGGTCAGAAAATTTGAAACACCTCATGTGATCTAACCATGATTAAACAGGCATTGCAAATAGCCTCGAAACCCATGTAACGCAAGAATGGTTTTTTGTGGTCATCAAGCGGTTCTGTACATGGATTTAGCAATCAAACATATTGGGTAAATCTTAGAGTACAACACAGATGAGTTGCAACCAACTGTTTTTTTTCTCGAAATATCCATTACATGTTCTACCTCACCCATTTTCAAACACACACACATAACCACTACCACCAAGTAACTTTAATATATTTCCGCGTAGGCTTACAGCTCTTGATCTTGAATAATTTAGATAACTTTAATATCGATTCTACCGGTATTTATTGTGCGAAACATTAAATGAAGTTAAACGATAGGATACTAACAAATAAGAAAAAATAACAAGGATATAAAAACTAAAGCAGATACTAGGCGTTAAGCGTTCTATCGCAACGGTTGATGGTGAAGATACGAAGAGTGACTATATTGTAAAGTACAGTGTTGCCTATATTTTCAATGTATGGATGAAAACACTAGATGTCATTTCTCAGGAATTAACAACAGTGAATAGTTCGCACAGGTCCTCAAAACCAAAGTATTAAGGAAATATTTGAAAGAAACAGACATGAACGTAAGCGAGTGAATAACATTATACTATGCAGAAGTCGAATGCATATGTTATCGAATAAATTATCCACAAAGACATAGGTGTAACGCATGAAAAATATATACTAGGTGAATAAAGTTATAGGATCTAATAAGCAAAAGCAGCACTATAGGGGACTATGGAAGAATCTCCCCAATATTTATATATTAATAGTGGTGTCTGTGAACAAAAACTTCAGATCCAAATTGAAAGCGACTATATTTGCGACTCTTTTTTATTGTATAATATACGTATATTGTAAAGTGCATATGCGAATAGAATAAGAAAATTATTTTGGATGACATGTTACTATTTTATTCAAAAGTATCCTTGAAGTTATAAATGTATTCTGTTCTCGTTATGAACTTAGTGCTCGGAAAATTTAATCGATTTTGGACCACCCTCCCATTGGATCGATATTGTGTTTTCACTTGTATGAAACAGGGTGACTAGATAGAATCATATGACCCGTTAGATATGTCTGGATCATTTGATTCCGTTTGGACCTTTTGACCCGATATACGTAAAGAAAGACAGAATACATTCTGTTAACCTAGTCAATATCAGTGATGAATACAAACACGAACTAGAACTACGGAAGAATTGTAACTGCTTATTCAGGACAGTTGACTATGATCCTAATAAGACATTTCTGACTTAATAATTTGTGTATCTTCTTCGTTAGTCTTATTCTTTTGGCATTTGGTTGTAACAGCATGAACAGCCACTTCTGCACTTCTAAGCCTACTTTAGTAAATAAAGGCTTCAAGTAGTAGACTAGAACATGTTTTGCAGCTCCCTTATGCCGAGAATTCTGATATGTGACGAAGAAGAGAGGACATCAGAGATAGATTGACAGTTACAGCTCCGACATCTTTGTTGAAGAATCGAAAGATCCGACAAAATTCTTAAAAAAGAGAGAAAGAAAGAAAAATAGAATAACAAGGTAATCGTGAATTTCAAAAGTTGTTTCTATTTTCTTTCTTTTTGATATGTCATTGAATGAAGAAATTGAAGAAGCAATTACGCCAATTACTCTACAACAACTGATTTGATATGTACTGTACAATTAAACTACAAACAAATATACCAGCCCAATAAAGTTATCTTTCAATAACTTCGGAACAAATCGCTAAAATAAAGTAGTTTTCTTTGATTAAATAGGAAGCAATTATCTTTAATGATAGAAACCCATGCTAAAATTGCTCCCGTGTGTTCACAGAATTAAATTTCCACACTTATACTATGCATAAGCATAATCATCATCATGATAGATATTCTGACATTATTAACAGGTCATTTGTCACAACTGACAGTGAGAAGCTTCCATGCTCCACGGCCTTCAACTAATCTCTTCGTCTTCATTTGCAATTTTTCTGTTTTAATATCTTTCGTCAACTGTAGCATCCATCATCACCTCCCTCTTTTTCCACTTACCATACCCTCTAGCACATTTCTCATGATATAGACTCTTCTAAGCCAATGTCCCAACCAGTCTTTCTTTCAATTGCGTCTAAAATTGTTCTTCTCACTACTATTCTAACACTTTATAAGTTTTTCGTTTGACTAAGCTATTCTCTCCTTTCTTCTCCACATTCACATTTCGAAAACTTGCAATCGTTTCTCATCGTTTTTGGGTAATATCGACGTTTCTGCCCCATAGACTACGTTACTCCATATTAAACATTTTATGAGTCTTTTCTAACTGTATATTCAAGGTCCCACAAAATAGATTTTTCTTCCTCCTAAAGACTTTTTTTTCTCTATTCCTATTATTGCCTTTATTATATGTTTCCATTTCACATCATCACTTATAATACTAGATAAGTATCGAAAAAAGCCACCTATTCTTTTTCTCCCCTCCTACTTGTACTGTGTAAGCACGGAAATTCTTAAAAGATTTCTTAAAATCGATTCAACGTTCCAGGAATAGATTCCATCGCCTTTATTAACTATATTCGAACCAGAAGTGGTAGAAATAAATCATTTCCTGTTTTAACATTGATCGCTATACAAGCAAAGCAGTACTGTATAATGAGAAGCGGTTTACTGTGATTGAATCACAGTCCAAGAATGGGAGGGATCCATCTTCTCCCCCACCTACCTGTATCTACTAAAACTGAAAGTGGTAGAAATCTTGAATATCAATATTAATCTCCATGGGCAAAAACGGTAAGAGATAGGGAGAAATTTATTTTGTGATATAGATCCAGCAACCCAAGACTAAATTCCATCTTTATTGAAACGGGAAATAACATGAGTTTCCGATTTCCAATTTCAACACTGATCACCATAGTATAAAAACAGTAACAGGTAGTGAGAAAACTTTTTCTGGTATGAATTTAGTACCGCATTGGTAAGTTCCAAACGTGATAGAAATCTACTACTATTTCCGGTTTGGGTATTGACCTCCATAGTGCAAAAATTCTCAGAAACAGAGAGATATGGCTTCAGTGCCTCAACTATCAGTTACATCTCGTTCTTTATGTCTTTAGTCAAAACCGAAAGTGGTAAAAATCAATGACTTCCAGTGTGAAGACCAATCACCGTAGATTAAAAAAAAACAGTAATACGTGTAAACTTTTGTTGATTGGCGCTTAGTGCCCTTTTCATCACGAGGCTTTGAGAGACGTTGATCTACACTTTAAAGTAGAATCTGAAATCCGAATAATTGTAATGCGTTCAAACTTCAGTGGTCTCCCACAGGGCATTGAACTCAAGACTCTATGCAGCAAAAGCACCCGTGGTAAAGGCTGGTAATAAATAGTGAAGAGTACTTCTTTCTTTTAGATTCGGAGTTCTGTATAAATAGGTCCCGTCTCCCACTTAAATACTGTATTACATTCAGAAGTGATAGAAATCTAATGCCATTTTAGGTTTCAATAGTCGTAAAAGAGCAAAAGCGGTAAGATCGAGAAATATACATTTTAAATGGTTTTAATGTCCCAAACTAAGACTTTCCTTTTATTCAAAACGGAAGTGACTGATGTCCACGATTTCTGGTTTCAATATTAATCGCTATAGTTAAAACAAAGGTAGTAGTAGATAGTAATATTAGACACATTTATGTGGATTCGGGATCCCAAGAAATGATTTGATCTTAGGAATTACTCTTCTACTGCAATCGGAAGTAGTTTTAACTACCGCAATATCCGGTTTTAATAGTGATTCCGTTTATTATTAGTTGTATATAGGGGCCACGATGACTCAGTGGTAGAGTGCTCAAATCTGGTGTGTGGGTTCCCTGGTTCTCTCGTTCAACATCTGCCTTGAAAAGTTACAACCAACAAAAATTCAGTATATACACGAATTTATTTGTATATTATTTTAGAAAAATAATGTAAATATTTCAGGGAAATTTATTTTTATTTTAGTTATTTAAATAGATTTTTTGCGTGAGTCCTTATAAAAGGAAAGTTGCACTGCCAGGCGGATCAGTCCATCGCTGGTGTCAATACTTTGAAAATTAATTAATTTGGATCTAACATTCGTTTTCAGTACTGTGCTTATCTAAGACAAAACAGTCTTCTTAACGGATAAAAAACAATACTTAAGAATAGTGTTACACCCGAGGTGAGTAGAGACAGAATTTTGTGACGAGATACAGGTTCAAATAAAATAGAAACAGATAGATATTCCAAGACGAGACATCACTTTTACGACATCTTTTCGAAATGAGATAACAGCCGAAACTCTTTTTTCGTATTCAGGAGTTTTATTCGTGGCTTTATTTTACACCTGAAATCAAGTCCAAGATTACACACTCACAATGCACCTAGATCTGCTACTAACACTCCAATTTTGATAAAAATTTGGCAGGGAGATATTACACTTAAAATAAACGGATGCGTGTTTTTTTTTTTTTAATTTTCTGCGGAAAAACGGTTTTAGGGGGCAAAAGGGTTTGTTGACGTCCGAAAGTTGAAAATTTTCTTTTGTTGACAGAGTTTGTTAATGTCCGAAAATTTTCAAAGTTGATGTCCGAAAGGCAAAAAGAAGTGCGCTAAAGTGAATGAATTGTGTACTTATATTGTAGAAGTAAAATGAAGCAATACGTGTTTCGTATTTTCCTGAAAAAAAAAAACTGTTGGATGGGGCACGGACCTCTCCAAACCTTTGATCACTAAATATCAAAAGTGCTACTAACAGGATGACAGTAGTGCCTAAAGAACATAAAGAATTGCAACAAAACTTTGTATAGTGACAATACGCAAGAAATGAACGAATACAGTTTTTGTTTGTTTTCTGCGAAAAAACGGTTTTAGGAAGCAAAAGCCTCTGCCCAAAATTTTCAAAATTGATATCCGAAACGAAAGAAGAAGTGGACCGAAGTGAATGAAATTGTGCACAGATATTGTAAACGTGAAATGAGGGAAAAACAGTTGTATGGGGCATGAAAACCTCCAAACCTATGATCACGAAATATTAAAAGTGCTACTAGCAGTATGACAGAAGTGCCTAAAGAATATATGAAATTGCAATGAAACTTTGTGCAGGAACAATTCGCAAAAGGTAAAGAACTCGTATTTTTAGTTTGTGCGGAGAAAGAGTGTTGGGGCAGAGTCCCCTCCGAAAAGAAGTAAACCGCAGTAGCGTAGGAAGTAGTGGACTGAAGCAAATGAAATTGTGTGTAGATATTGTATATATAAAATAAGTCCTTTCGTGTTTCACAAGTGTCCCCATTCGATTTCATCAAATTTGGCACATCAATATTAAGCACAAACAGTAGGCCTATAGTGTATTTTATAGTATTTCGGGTGACGCCTTTAACCCTTACAATGTTTTCCCGCATAAGCAAAATCACGTGTTCTTTCATTTTCTTTTAATTGTCCATACACATGTTGCAAGTTTCGTTGCAATTTTTCATGTACTTTAGGCACTTCTGACATACGGTTAGGAACACTTTTGATATTTCCTGATCAAAGTTTTAGAGGGGTCCGTGCCCCACCCATTTTTTTTTTCAGGAAAATGCAAAACACGTATACCCTCATTTTACATCTACAATATATGTGCACAATTTCATCCACTTCGGTTCACTTCTTCTTTCGTTTCGGGAGTCAACTTTGAAAATTTTGGGTGGGTGGGAGCTTTTGCCCACTAAAATAGTTTTCTGTTTCGCAGAACGTAAAAAAACACGTATTCGTTTATTTTATGTGTAGTATATACCTGCCAAATTTTATCAAAATTGGAGTGTTATACTTGGGAAGTGTTACATGTTAGTTACAATGGTATACTTCTATCTGGAACGCTATTCCTTTATTAAAAAGACATTAAGGTCTGTACTTACCAAGGAGGTAGATGTGTACGTTTAATTTTCAATGTTTTTTCCTTTCTTTTTCTTTTTAGGCAGAAAAAATAGTACAGTACGTTAGAAGTCTGTATGAGAACAACATATTTTTCAATTCGTCATAGGTAATCTGCCAGTATTGGTGGGTCATTTCTGGTCATCTCATTCGTTTTCTGCTCAGCCCAGCTAATTCTCCATATCCACATTTCGAAAGCTTCCTGTTGTTCTTCATCATTTTTGCGTAATGTTGATGTTCAGACCCATACAGAACAATACCCCACAGGAAGCATTTTATGAGTCTTTTTTTCTCAACTCTTTATGCAAGGCCCGTCAAAATAATATTTTCTTGCTTTTAAAGGCTTCTTTCACAAATTCCTATCCTTGCTTTTATTTCTCGTTTACACTTCATATCATCACTAATAATACTACCCAGGTATCGAAAACTTGTCACCTGTTCTATTTTCTCTCATCCTACTTCTGTATTTGACACCGACACCTTCGTTCCAATCACCATGTATTTCTAACATTTATTTTCATCCCATATTCTTCACAGCTCTTCCTCAAGTTTTGTAACATCTTACAGATTTGCTCTTCAGATTCCGAAGCAAGCGCCATATCATCTGCAAATCATATACACTTAATCATTCTACCTCTTCATTTTGTATGGTCTTTTCATTATCTCTTCTAGATAGATATTAAATAATGTTGGCGAGAGACAGCATCCTTGTCGAACTCAATTTTTAATTGAACTCTCTTCTGTCATTTCCTCCCCTATTCTAACACTTACATGTTGGTTCATATATAAATTTCTTATGAGTCTTCGATCTTTACATTTCAACCCAACCTTCTTTAGAACTTCCAACAACATTTCCCAATCCACGTGCTCAAAAGCCTTTTGTCGATCAATAAATACCACACACAGCTCTTCCTCTTTTTGCGTAAGCTAACATTTTATCATTAATCTGTAAAAATAAAGATTTTTCATGTGACTTTTGTAACACAAAACTGTATATTTTGTATATGAGATTTCATATTGAGTCTATTGGGTCTGAGAGAAGGTCTCGATTCTAGCGAATATAAAGGGTCTATCAGTTTTAACGGGCGAAACAAGTCATATGGTCTAAATGAGCCATACGGGTCAATCGGTCCGAACGGGTCACACGGACGAGACTGTTCAAACACGTACACGGGCCAAACGGATCAGACGATCCTGAGTTCGCATTCAATCACGTAAAACAGAATGCATTATGCAATAGATAGGTGAGCGGGTATAAGTTTACCCTGAGATTCTGAACGTTATATGAAATTCTGGGGCGACGATTTCCCATTTATTTTAAGTTAGATGCTATAAAATAAATTGTCTTCTTTATTTGTTAGGTGTTCTAAGAATGTATTATCAATATATTGTGAAACAGGGAAAGTACATTTAAGAAACCATTTTTAACATATCATGTTACTGAATATACAAATGTTTATCTATTTAACGGAAATACCTGGAGTTGAGAATACCTGGGTTAATAATGGTCAGGCAGCGACTACAGCTCCTGTTACTTGATGGTGGTGTGTCAGAGTAAACTCGCTACTATATGAAGAGCAGCGGACCGGCAGTGTGCATGAACGGAAAAGACGATGATATTGTAAAATGGGCGACCTCTCTCATTTCCAGAAAGGGCAAATGCTTGGTTATGTTGTGCGAGCATAACGAAAATGGAAAGAGTGTTTGGTGGATTTGGGTCCAAGGTGATCACGGCCTACAAAATGGGGACCAAAACCACATCGAAGAAGAGGAAATATGATCGGTATAAAACCCTTAGTGACAGGTTCTTCTGAACATTAACACGTTGAGCGCCGCGGTGAACTTTATGTTCTTCCCCACGGAGCTCTTTGATTAATTTTGTAAATGATAAAAAGAAATGCAATATTACAAGACCGTTAACATAAAACTCTTCGAAGGATCCATATCGGTCTCTTTTGATGGGAAAGTTTGACCAAAGCCATCTCAAGAAAGTAATGAAACAGAGTAGGCACACTGACCTCATGGAATCTACGCATACCATTAAGGAAGGTAACTATATATTCCATTAGGCTTACATGATGTCCAACATGATCAATTAAATCGGATTGTTATTCAGAACATGGCGCGAATATGGTGCAAATAATGGAGAAACTCACTACTTTCCATACTATGTGTCGACAGTCGTGATTGACCACGAATCATATGGCATGGACAAACGGGTCGAATTGCTTAGGTGAAACCGCTGATGGTGAACTATAAATCTTTAACACAACAGCAATGGTGCCGCGAATAAGAAACATGGACCGCTGGTGACTGAAAACATGTGATATGATCAGGTAATTCATTGTTCACCTTTATTTATTTATTTATTTATTTATTGTACACAACAGGTTATAGCCCAATTACAGCCCGTATGATTACATATTCGGAACATTTCTAAATTTATTAGGCGCTACTTCACATATATCCAATTCATTGTTATTTACAGACATGTTATCATACAAACCTGTTGTTCTCCAGATTGGTGATTTCATCAATATGTTGTTCATCAGTAAGAGACCACTATTTTTACGTATTTTAAATGAAGGAACGTGAAAATTCAATGAAGAAACTAAGTCAGGACAGTCCAAAATATTTTGAGTTACTTTCTGAATGAATAATAAATTAATCATAAGACGTCTTTGTTCTATTGTCGGAAGATGAAAGTTCTCAAGGATGATTTTCAAACCACAGGCTGTGCTTATGTATGACAAACACACAAAGGAGCATACGATCTACATTGTACCTGCGCTATAGTTGAAACATGGCAGCGGGTCTATAATTTTGTGAGCGCCAAATGCTGGTTTCCGGTGGATTCTGTCCTACTGACGTTACCGGTACCGTAACTGCCCGTAATTACGTCGCATTATAGGATAGCATGTGCTGCATCCTATGGTCCAGATATTATATCGGGACAATGACGCCATATTCCAGGATGATAATGCGTCCATTTATACCGCTGAACCTGTTGCAGTTTTGCAGTGTAGTGTTCAGTATAATACGCGTCCACGACGCATCAGTTCTCACCGTAATGCGAAAGGTGTTAAGTTGTATTTTTTTTATGGTGCCTCCATTAAATTGATAAGGATCGGTACTTTAGTAACGTTTTGAAAAATACTTTTTAACACTTCGATTATTAATTAGAATATGATATTTTAGACGCACAAAAGTAAGTTTCATTTCTTCGGTGTTGATATTCTACTACTAGTGGTACCATGTCTTCGAAATTATTATTATTATTTCAGTAGAATCACTTATCGTTTTTACTTGACTGACTTATAGAGTTCATGAACGAACTTATGAAATACGAGGTGCTATCTAGAATTTTCGCTGCCATCTAGAAAGTAGTAGTAGTAGAGTTTTGCACCGACAGGTGGCAAGACTAGCAAATCCGATGAGTGAGAGTGCACAGTTTCATGCAGCTGGGTTGATGTGTTGAGATTCTACAGTGCTTTTCATGATACTCTGTGTGTGGTGATTTTACGATGGATCCGAGAATGGAACAGCACGTGTGTATCAAATTTTGTGCGAATCTCGGAAAAAGTGCTACAGAGATCTTTGCAATGATTCAACAAGTGTTTAGGGAACGCAGCATGAGCCGTACGCGTGTGTTTCAGTGGCATGTCGGCCGTACAGACATCGAAGACGATGCCCACACTGGAAGGTCCATTAGCCGCACAACGCCAGACATTGTTGCCAAACTTCAACAATTGGTTCGTGAAGATCGACGTCGAACCATTCACGACTTTGCTGATAAAGTTGGAATTGGTTTTGGAACATGCCAACGAATTTTGACTGTTGAATTGGACATGCATCGTGTTGCCGCAAAATTTGTGCCAAGGATCTTGACTGCTGATCAGAAGGCACAGCGTGTGGCAGTTTGCACGGAGCTTCGTCAGACCGCATCTGATGATCCAACCTTCTTGTCACTGAAAAGCAAGTTCGACACACTTGAGAGGATTCATGAAGCATCACTGGCGGTGATAAACACCCTCAAAGAACAGGACTTTGGCCAATGGTAGAATCGCTGGAACAGGTGTCTTCGTGCGGAAGGGAACTATTTCGAGGGTGATGGCGGTCATTAGTCCAAAACTACATTTTTCACCAGATGGCGGCACCAGTCCCGAATATTTTGGATAGCCCCTCGTATTACATTTTTATAGAATGTCAAGCATGAAGCAAATTGAATCGATGCAAATGACTTTAAACCTGGCTTTAATTACTTTTCATCCAAAGATACCGGTACTACAAAAGAAAAGCAAGATGAATATAATCTGGAAAAGCGATATTAGAATATGATAAATTATGTTATCACCATATGTAAAAACAAAACAGAATCGACTATAATAAGTGTTGTTTTCATATTTACCGTATTTTGAACATACTTTAAACAACCTACAAGATTTCTTTTATAATACGAATCTTATGTTACTTGCGCTTACTAAGCAGTCTAATTACTTAACATATTTACTTAGTTTTGAATGGATGTATAATTCATGAGTAAAGGTATTTGGATCTCAAACGTCTATATCCTTCGTTGTGTAATATATATCCTAATCATGTATATCGTCTGTTTCTTACCTAATCATAACAAGATGATATAAACTAAAACGTTTATATGATCTTGTTATAATTGTTAGTTTGGAAAGTCATTACATCAAAATGTCATAGAGATTCTGTGTTTAACGTTTACATATTTCAATAATTAAAAATTGTATATATTATTACGTACTTCATAATGATAGACTTCTGAAATCGTTTGTTTAACAAAGGCTAAAATTTCGAATTTAAGAACAGTCCATTAAGTATTAGAATTTTTTATAACCTACTTGAATGATAACACGTTAATACACATAATAGGAACTGCCTGAGTTTCCAAGTAACCTATGAGCTCAGAATGTAAGAAATAAAACAAGTTTAACGTTTTACTATGTATCTAAGTGATACGTTTAATTAGAAAATAAAATTCAGACTAATTGCGAAGACTTTTAAATTTAACCCTGGAGCTATTGCATGTGGGAGTTATAAAATTCAGCAAAACTTTAAAACAAGTTTCTCGCAGAAACATATATTTTTTTTCTTAGGAAATGAGGAAAAGAACTTGTTTTCTACAAATTTTCTCAAGTGGTTAAAACATTTTTTTAAGAAAGAATAAAAGAATTTGGAGAAACTTTTTTGCCGCTTTCTTCTTTCATTTAAAAAACAGTCATGGAGGGATGGTTTCCTCAAGACTTTTCAAGCTCTCTCAGAGTTGAGAAAGAAGAAGAAAAAGAATCGTTAAGACATAATTTGCATCACAGGAATTAATTGGTCTCTTCACATTAACATAAATTAAGAACAAAATGAAAGAGAGAAAAGTATTACAATTTAGCCTTGAGATAAACAGTTTGCAATAAAGATTGATTGTTAATTACGTATACAAATAAGAATAAAAAGAGAGGAAGAAACAACAAGAGACTAATAAATAAACAAATGCTTGTACATAAGAAAAGAAAGGAAAAAGATAATATTTTTTTAAAGGAAAGTCCTTTAGGTGAGCATAGAGTATTTTTAATATTGCCAACAAAATCGTGCATTGCTCTATTCTTTCCATTTATTATTATTATTATTGGAGTATAAGTTTCCAGATGCCTCATTTGTCGCTCTTTTTTGAACCACCACATACCTGCATTTTAGAGCCCCTATTGCTATTATTGTTTCTTGCAAACCTTACATCGCTAGTGTTTCTAGTTTCTTCGCTATTTCAGGTGGTACTTTTAGCTGGCTCACGCTGTATATATATATATATATATATATATATATATATATATATATATATATATATATAATATATATATATATATATATATATATATATATATATATAATTTCAATAATTTTTACGAAAGCTAGCTTGGTACAAATTTCCTAAATCGCAAGATTCACAGGGGAGGGGGGTCTAATTTATCTCATTCCTAATATTTAAACAAGCTAAAAATATTTATTTTAAACTTATGAAATATATTTTAATTGAGCAAGAATAAATCAACTATTTTATTGTTTGTTAATTATACTACCATGAAGTGGAATCATTTGGAATTCTCAAAGGGAATGTGCGTCATATTGGTTTAAATCAATATGTTTTACGAAAACGTAGTGGAAAATATTTTCAAATGAGAAGACGAAATAAATTCACCATTTCACTCTTGATAGACTTTAAATTCAAGCAGTTGAGACAGTTGAGAAGGATGAAAGAAAATTGAACAATCTCGGTGAAAATTATCAAGAAAAATTATTTTCTTATATTATTTGTCGTAAGCAAGGCAACAAAAATTTAACATAATTTCCCCCTTTTCAAACCCGTTATTTTTGACCGATTTCAACTATAACAAATGGGAACGATTGACATTCCATTGAGAAAATATACACCGTGTTTTTATCAAAATTGAATAATTTTTACGTAGTTTATACTGAAAAAATGGTTTTGTATCTGTGCAGTATGTGAAAACTTGTAACATTGTAAAAATTAGATTTTACTCCTCATTGTTGATGGTAACTCCAAGTAATAATTATTTCAGGATGAGAGTTATCGTGGAAGATACGAATTCATAGAAAGAAAGAAATGTTGGTAGAGTCGAATGATAGAAGCTTTGTTACACTGGCTTCGCTGTAGCTTTAACCAGCCAATTTTATTAAATGTTTGTTTTTAATTCAGGCTTAAGAAGTATTCCTATTGCTTGAAGTAGATATTGTTGAAGAAATGTAAGTGGGGAATGTTCTTCTCTTCCAACATAAAGAGATCCTTGCTTACTTCAAACTGTTCATGACACAGAACTAGTTTAATTGGTTTTAAAAGTAATTGTATTTAAAAGTATGTCTTCCTCACTGTATCTTTGTTCAAAAATTCCAACGAGTATACATCACACTGTCACGTGTCATAAAATAGATAGATATTCTGATAGTCTTCAACCTAGCCTAAAGCATCCTACCTACATTCCATATAAAATAATAAAGTAAGTTAAAAATTGTTTGTATAAATGGATGGGTTGACGGTCATTTAGTCCCATTTCATGAAACATCTTTTCTTTTTAAATCAAATAAAAGTATGTTTCCTTCGATTTTGCTTTTAAACACTCTCTATAATTCTTGTAATTAAAATGACTCGAAGCAATCAAAATATTAACAAAACTTGAACAAGGTCGAATTTCACTCTATGAATTCAAAATGTCTCTTCTTAAAAATGTATTTATTCTCTTTTTTACTTTAGCTTTACTATAAGAGTTGTAGCAGTATCAAACTAGATAAATGATTTTAAAATATTGATATTGTTAAATATTGATAATGTATGAAAGTACCCAATGCTTGAAACACATTAGTAACATTCCATAACTGTGATAACTTAAATGCAGCAATATTTAAAATAAGGAATCGTAATTATAGCTCATTAGTTTGTAAAAGAATATTGAAGCAATTTATGTTTGAAACAAAAAATGTTTCTATATTATAGCCAATATAGAGTCCGGTGTATGTGTGAATATTAATGGATTATTTCGCTAAAGTGCACTCAGTATACTTATTGCATTAAAACATGATAGAATCTGATGTTTAGATTCTTTGATTCAGTCACCTATCTGTAATCAGCCTATACTGGCTACAGGGTTTGAGCAAATTTGAACAGATCACTTCTATGGATAGAACATGTTTATCTAAAACATTCTTTGGATTATTTTTTTAATAAAAAATGGGAAAGTTTCTCCTTCGGCATTTCAAAAAATAAAATCATTAACATCGGTTGATTTTTACCTCAGTTGTCAGCAAGAGATTGGTATACATACTCTTCAGGTTCTTTTATTAGTAAATTCAAAAGAGAATATTAATTTTATGTGCTACATGGAAAACTATTTCAATTATTCAGTTCGATCGGAAAATATTGATGAAATAGCCTGTAGAGTTTTCATGTTCATCCTACTAATAGCTCGAATCGAATACTATATGGTTGAATTGCATTACAACATAAAGAATGGAAGAAAGGCAAAGGAAAAAATAAAAGTCATAAGCTTGCCCTCTCTTTCTCTCTCTCTGTCTCTTCATGTAATAAATACAGTATATCTATTAGATGGAAGAAACTGATATGGATTGCCTTGTATTGTTTTCCAAATGTTATTATGCAAAACATAATACATATATATTTCAGATGGTAGAAAGAGGCAAAGTGTAATGTATCGTATATTGAAAGAAAGAAATCCTTTTCCTCAAACGTTTTCTGCGCCATTAGATGAGAACATCAGACAGATCAGCTTACAACGTCTTTTGCTTCAACAAATTGTAAGATATCTTACATTGTGTTTCCTTATTCATTGTGTCAGATAGAACGTAATGGGAGATTTCATGTGCGGTTTCATCTGTAACTTTATTTCTGTCAGACCTCAATTTGCTTCTAGAATTTCCAGCTTTCTTTCTTTGGTTTATACGTTCTTATCTTTCATCAACTTCCATTTTCTTTTATCTTGCTTCTTCTCTTAGGAATCTTTCTTTCAAATAAATGTATTTCATTTTTCTTTTGCCTAAACAAACATTTACTATGCAAATAAGGTAGTTTATTTTATACTTGGAAAAGTTTTCCTTTGCAACGAGAAAGATTGTGTTGAATAATATATTTCTTTTTAGCAAATGCATATATTCCCTTTAAAGTTTTAGATGCCATTATTATTATTATTATTATTATTATTATTATTATTATTATTATTATTATTATTATTATTATTATTATTATTATTATTATTATTATTATTATTATTATTTGTTTGGTTTATGTACTGAAATAAGTAGCACAAGACTACAAGTTTTTATCTCATTATATTAGTACACTCCTGAACCAATAAGTAAATTAGTTAATTTAGAAAAATTGCCAATTTACGTGTAATGCATGTGTAGTTTTAAAATTCTCCTCTCTACAGTTTGAATAAACTACATTTTAATTCACAATTCGCTAATTAAATGTATACGCAGAGCCTCGTTCTGGGACTTTGCTGTGTTAAAGATTTCTTTTGTTACTGCTAACTGCTATAGCAATTGCTAACAACTACGTGACTGCACTTGTGTAGATCTAGTTTTAGATCATTCAACTTGTGGTTATTTAGAGCAATTTGTTGACTACAAAAGGAATTGGTTACAATGTAGACGTGCAGTTGTTGACACTGCTATAGAAGTCAGCAATAATGAAAGAGTTGGGTTATATGTGAGATGTAAGTACAAGAACTTTGAAACATGCTGCATGGTTATGTTCTTTGAAGCAGTACAGTAACTTTTCTCAAGGTTTCGTTTTACTTCTTCTTGAAAAGTAAAGTACTGCAGTAACTTTTCTGAAGTTATCTTGTACCTGTATAAATATTTAATATATTCGATTTGAAGTAGACATATTTCATTGAAGCTCTTATTGCCTATCATATGAACACTGAAGAAGCAACATATGATACGTTATTTATAAAGATGAAAATGATAAAATATAGTGTAGTATATCTTCAAATATATATTCTTAATATACTGTATATTCCAAATCATCCAGCAGTATTTTAGTTGTATATTGAGTGTTGCTCAGTTGTAAATGCGGATTTACTAGGGATGCTCTCAACAGTTCCAGGATTGTCTAACTCCTAAATGGCTAGTTCACAAGGAGCCCACTATTACCATCTGAATATTGGGGTGTTGCCAATCTACCCATTCATGTGGTACGGGTGGGCTGCCTGTGACTGGTAACAGCAGCAGTGGTTGGAAGAAAGAAACAGCTTATGGAAGGAATCAGAATGTAGAAGTTCTAGGAATTCAACTTTCCTTAGATGAAACTCTTTTATTTTAAAAGAAGATAATATGTGTGTTCTCATTGAAGATTACAAGCAATGCGAGCAAGCCTGAAAACATTGATTGACAAATATTTAAAGTTCAAGAGTTAAGTTAATTATAAGTAATTATATTTGATAAACTATAGTATGATCTATCCTTTGGCTAAAGTTACAATGAAAAGATAGATGTAGTATGGCTTAGTATCAGTTTTAGTGTAATACATGGTGTGATATTAAACTTATTATTGTTGGCCTCGGATGGCATATTTTGAGCCCCATAAAAATTTGTTTAACCCGATTTTCTTAAAAAAACTACTCATGAGAACTTACCCTCAACTAATAAATTCATTTTGTTTAGCTCATTGGGGCCTCCTGAGTGATAAGTATTAATTGCATACAATTTTGTTTTTATTATATGTACAATAATACCATTGTAGAATTCATGAAAAAGTTTAGGTAAAGAAGGAGTGCAGTGGTTTACTAGACATGTTAATAGGATATTGAAAAAGGGAAATATGTCAAACGAATGGAGAAGCAGAAACATTGAACCGCTTTTTAAAAGCAAAAATGTGTACGAATGTGATAACTACAGAGAAATAAAACTTACGAGCCATGCAATAAAGCTCTGGGAGAGAGTGATAGAAGCAAGATTGAGTGCAGAGACTGAAATTAAAGAGAACCAGTTTGGTTTCATGTCAAGACGATCGACAACAAGATGCAATATTTGCACTTAGGATGCTAATGGGAAAGTACATAGAATACCAGAAGGATCTTCATATTGTTTTCATCGACCTAGAGAAAGCGTATGATAGAGAACCACGAGATCTTATTTGGTGAGCAATGAAGAAGAAGTGTGTCCCGAACACATAAATCTGTGTAATTCAAGTTATGTACAATGGATGTAAGACAGGAGTGAAGAACGCGTGCGGAATAACAGAAGATTTCGCAGTTAAATTGGGTCTTCGTCAGGGATCTAGTCATCCCATTCCTTTTTGCAATCGTGATGAACGAAATTACAAAGGATATCCAAGAGTTAGCATCTTGGATTATGCTATTTGCATATGGCATCGTGCTGGTGAGTGAGACCACAGGAGCTCTGCAAGAGAAAGTACATACTTGGAGAAGAGCATTGGAAATCAAAGGGCTTTGTCCTTTTAGGAAAAATGTAATCAAAACCACATGAATACAACTTGATGAAAAATAAGTGGCAATGGCGAAGAAATTCAAGTATTTTGGATCAATTCTGCAGGAAAATGAGGAATAAATGAGGATATAAACAGGAGAATTAGCACCGGTTGGACCAAATGGAGAGAAGCGGTAGGAGTGTAATTGTGACCGTAGGGTACCAATACGCCTTATAAGAAAAGTTTACAAAACGGTAGTGAGACCTGCCTTATTATACGGAGCAGAATGTTGTACGACGAAGAAGAGAGAGGAATAGAAGGTACATGTTGCGGAGATGAAGATGCTGCGGTGGGTGTGGTGAGTGACACGGAAAGAGAAAATTAAGAATAAGTGATCCGGAGAACAGTGAAGATGAGACGTAGTAGAAAAGCTACAAGAAAGTAAACTGAGATTGTCTGGACATGTAAGAAGATGATCTTTGAAGTACATATCTCACTGAGTAGATGTTACAGAAGTGAGTGGAAAACGAGCCCCAGGCCGACCAAAGAAGAAATGGGAAGAGTGTGTTGAGAACAATATGGTGCAGTGTGGTGTTACAGTGAGCATGACTCAAGATAGAAACAGGTGGAGGACAGCAATCCGAAGAGCCTACTCTAGCTAACTGAGCAAAAGG